>NC_133666.1:394633932-394889130 GCF_037893015.1 Macrotis lagotis
TGGAGTCAGGAGGACCCCAGTTCAAATGTGGCCTCAGACACTTAATAATTACCTAGCCGTGTGGCCTTGGGCAAGCCACTTAACCCTATTGCCTTGCAAAAAATTAAAAAAATAAAGTGCTTTGCAACTTTTAAAGGATAAATAAATGTCTCTTGTGATTTTTTTCCCCCCTAGGTACCAAAAGTTTCTTATAAAATAGCATAGTAACAATTTATCTAAAAATACTATAATCATGAATTTATTATACCTGTTATCAATATTGTAATTATTTTCAGGTAGAAGTAAATTTTATTTCTATGCATTTTGACCACCTAGTTTTTTTTAAACTATTATTAGTATTTTTTTTTCATTTTTTTTTTTTTAGTTTTTACAAGGCAACCGGGTTAAGTGGCTTGTCCAAGGCCACAGGGCTAGGTAATTATTAAGTGTCTGAGGCCGGATTTGAACTCAGGTACTCCTGACTCCAAGGCCAGTGCTCTATCTACTACGCCACCTAGCCGCCCCTAAATTATTATTATTTTGTAAAAGACAAATATTTTTTATGTTTGCTTGTGAACATATCAGTAATTGAAGTTAACTAGGTATACCCTCTTTTGGATCCTGCATTAGTATTTTCCAGTTTGCACAATAAATATTAATAAAATCTTATCAATTTGTTCGGGAGACAGTGTTACATAATACAAAGGAAAGGTGTAGTTTTTTTTCAGCTGATATATTCATTTTATTCTGTTTCTTGAGCCTAAATGTTAGCGTATAAACCTAGAAAAAGCATTTTTATCATAGTAACAAATGTGATTTTCCACAAAAATGTTAATTTTGTAGCTTCTCTCCCACCCCCCACCCCCAAAATCTTGCAATTGTATTATCCTCCGGAGTATGTTGCCCCTGTTTAGTGTTTTGCTCATTCTCTAGTTTAGATTTATTGCTATCACTGTAAAAAGGAAGTTCTAAAGGGCTCTAGATAGTTGGTAAGCTACTTTTTACTAATACCTGTAGAAGCCTTTATGACTAAAATCAGCATTCCACTACTTGTCATTTCAGTGTAAATTCAGGTTAAAGGAATAAATTTAATTCTGTGTTTTAAAATTTGAACTTGAAGTAATAGTGGGTAGCAGATGTGGTTGTTTGAGTCTGTAGTGTTTTAAAAACAAAATAAATAAAAAGGAAGAGGAAGGGAATGAAAGACCATTTCCTTACTAAGCAATCACTCGGCCTATTGTTGTTTTTTTTTAAAAAAAAAAAAGAAGGGGGGAACCAGTTTTGTGTAGTTTCAAGCACACAGATGTTCCTTTTGGCATCTCTACAGTACTAGTCAGGATTGGGGTTTTTGCAGACATAGAATGTGAGGCTTCTTTGTTGCAGACAAAGTGTTGCCTGTGGTGGGAATTGCCGCAGTGATGGGAAAGTATCGTAATGTATTGTTGGATTACTGTGATTTTCAATAGAGACAGTACATTAAAGTAGCTTTGTGGGGAGTGGATTGTTTCAACCAAGCCTGGCTAATAACACACTCTTTTTGGCAAGCTTTCTTGACAAGGTATAGTTGGCAGAGTTATGTGGTCATGGAGCCTTTCCTGTATGTGGGCATCAGAATAGGTCCTGCAAGCTCGAGTTTGAACAGCCCAATTTATTTAATAGGGTTTTACAAAAGAGTTTGGGGCTATAAAGTGAGAACTGTAACACTTTTGCCACTGTTTAAAGTGATCTCTGTCAAAGTTGTTATAGAAAATACCATTTAAATTGAGATTCTGCAGAGTTGAGTTGTTTCTCTGCTGCTTGCTCAGAGAGCAAGATTTTATTACAAGATAGGAAGATAAATGAAAAGACAAATAGTTGCCTCTTTTTTTGCCACCATCAGTTTGTCTTAATTTTGAGTATCCCAAGTCCTTTTTAAAAGCAAATTTGTATGTAGTACTTGAGGCATATTTTTATCATAATAATTTGAAAACATTGTATATATTTGAAACCAAGCTTACTTTTACTTATATGTAAATACTGTACTTCAGAGTCCCTTGTGTTTACAATAAAGGGATCACTTGAAATCAAACAATGAACTTTGCTCTCCTTCCCAAGATAAAAGCAGGACTATGAGTAAGGGTCTTACAGTTGAATGCTTCTTAGTTGACTGAAAATGTTTATACTCCCTTTTTCACACTTTTTAAAATGTGAAGTTAATACTTAATGAACTTTTAAGTAACCAAGTTATATCAGAAAAGGGAGAGAAACTTGGGGAAAGGTTAAGTAGAACATTTGTTTAGCATAGACTCCCTTCCCACCCCATCCCCACCCTCATCAAGAATGCCCCTTCCCTTTCTTACCTTTTGCTTTCTTAGATCTTGAATACAAGTCATTTTATATTTTTTTCTCTTTCTTTTGATTCTGGAAAATGGACTGGTGGAATAGGTCTATAATTTTATGAGTATGTAAAAACTTCCCATTTTAAAAACCTTCTTTTCTGCTGATGCAAATTGGCTACTCATCTGTAATGTATAGTCTTAGAGAATTGCCTGTTAACACTGGTTACCTGCTGGCCAAGGTCACAGAGCTAATGTATTTCTGAAGCAAAATTTAATGAATGTTTTTCAGAATTACAGGCTGTCACTACTGGCTGAGAATGCCCACTATTCCATTCTGCTTCTCCCACTTTTTAAAAAATCATAACATATCATATTAGAAAAGACTTTAGAAATAATTTAGTTCAACCTCTTCATTTTACATAGATAAAAACTGAGACATTTAGAAGCCAAAGGCATGCAGCAAATAATATCCAAGTAGCCTAATTCAAAGTTTAGTGATATTTTTACTCATCTGTATTATCCTAATTCCAGAAATTAAAGTTGTAGATTATTAAAATATTTTTTGGATTTCTACTATGTGCAATATATGGGGAAGGGAGGGAAAAATTCAAAGTAAGAGTACAGTCTAGTTATAGAAATTATACATAAGCTTGTGAAAATGTACATAACAAAAGATTTAATAATATGTCAGAACAACACTAAGAAAAATGTCTTAGAAGTATTGCTATTGCACTTCAGCAGTGATAGATATCACTTCAAGCTAAGTATAGAATGTTTTTCAGGAAGGGAGTTATTGAGAAGGGTAGTTTTTAAGCCAGATCTGGATTTTTGTGGTGCATATATGACTTTATATACATAATATTGTACATTTTGAGAGATAGCCTTACATTTGAGAATAGAAGACCAGTATTTATAAAGTCAAAGAAGACCAGGGTTTGGGTGCTGCCTCAGAAAGATTACTTGATCAAGTCACTTAAACTGTCATGATCCTAGGCAACTTTATTTTGTTTTTCAATTAACAAGCACTTTTCTGTCTCACCTACCAGACCCTCCCATTAAAAAAGAAAAAAAAAACACTTTGTAACAACTATGTATAATCAAGCAAGACAAATGCTCCTGCTGGCTATGTAAAAACGACACCTTATTCTGTACCATCTCCTTGTCAGGATGTGGGTTGCATTTTTAATCATCATTCTTCTGGAATCATACGTGACTGTTACATTCTTTGTCCCTTACAATGTTATGTTTATTGTAGAAGTTATTCTCCTGCTCACTTCATTCTGCATTAATTCATACAAATCTTTCCCCAAATCTTTGAAATTATCACTTCTTTAACCAGTTATGATACAATAATATTCTATCACATTTACAAAGCATTCTTGAAATGGTTTTCAGTTCTTTGCTATAATAATAAAAAGAGCTGCAGTGAAGACTTTGAACATGTGGTTTCTTCTTTCTTTGGCTTCTTTGGGGTATAGGACTGGTAGTGATTTCAGTAGTTCAGAGGGTATATGCTGTTTAGTTACTTTTTTAACCTAGTTCTAAAATGACTAATTTCATTCACAGTTCCACCAACAGAACTAATGTTCTAAAGTCAGTTTTTACCACAGCCTCTTCAACATTTGTCATTATACTTTTTTGTCAACTTTGCCATTAGGATGGATGTGTGGTAGAACCTCAGAGTTGTTTTAAAGTGTATTGCTCTGATTACTAATGATTTGGAGTATTTTTCATCTCATTATTGATAATTTGGATTTCTTCTTTTGAAACTACTTCCTCATATCCTTTGAAAATTTATCCATTGGAAAATGGTTCTTATTCTTCTTATAAATGTGAATCAGCTCTTTATCTCAGAAATGAGGCCTTTAGTAAAACAAAGATGCCTAATAATAATATTGCCTATTTATTACCAATATTATTCAATATTAATAATATTATATGCTAGCAATAGTAATAAGAAAAAGAAATTGAAGGAGTCACAATGGGCAATGTGGTAATAAAACTCTCTCACGTTCCAGATGATAATATGATATACTTAGAAAATCCTGGAGATTCAACTAAAAAGTTAGGTGAAAATTTTAGCAAAGTAATGAATATAAAATAAACTCACATAAATCATTAGTTTTTCTACATATCAGCAGCAAAACCCTGCAAGAAGATATTAATTGCTCATGGGTAGACAGGTAATACAATAAAAATGGCAAGTCCACCTAAACTAATCTATTTATTCAGTGCCATTCCAATTAAGCTATGCAAAATTATTTTATTGAGCTAGAAAAAATAATAAAAACTTCTTTGGAAAAATAAATAAATCATAAAACAAATAAGGTTTAACATTAAATTAACATCAACATTAAATTGTAGGATAAGGCAATGATTATCCAAACTGTCTGCTACTGGATTAAAAATAGAAAAGTAGATCAATAGAATAGAATAGACATACAATACACAGTATTAAATGATTATAATAACTTTATGTTTGACAAATGTGAAGATTTAAGATTTGGGATAAGAATACATTATTTGATAAAAATTGTTGAGAAAAGTTAAAGCAATCTGGCAGAAATTGGATTTAGGTCAATGTCTTCATGATGAAAAAGGTCAAAATGGTTAAATGACCTAGTTATAAGGGAACTATCATAAGAAAATTAGAAGAGGGGCAGCTAGGTGGCATAGTGGATAAAGATTATATTAAATTAAAAAGATTTTGTAAAAATAAACCCAATGTAGCCAAAATTAGAAGGAAAGCAGAAAATTTGGGGGGGGATTTTTATAGTTAGTTTCTCAGATAAAGATCTCATATTTCAAATATATAGAGAACTTTGTCAAATATATATAAGACTGTGAGTCATTCCCCAATAGATAAATGGTCGAAGGGTATGAACAGGAAATTTTTCAATGAAGAACTCATGTGAAAAAAATGCTCTAAATTATTACTGATTTAATTACAACAATTTTAAGTTATCTCATATCTATCAGATTGGCTAAAATAATAGAGGGGGAAATGACAAATGTTGAACAGGATGTGGGAAAATTGGGACATTAATATTCTGTTGATGCAGCTATGAACAATCATTTTGGAGAGCAATCTGAAATTATGCCCAAAGAGTGAATAATAAAACTATGTATCCCCTTTGACCCAGCAATACCACTTTTAGGTCTTTTAGAACATATAGGAAAGAACCTCTATGTTCTAAAATATTTATTAATGGCAAAGAATGGGAAATTACGGTGATAGCCATTAATTTTGCAATGGATGAACAAGTTGTGATACATTATTATGAAGGAATACTACTGTGCTGTTAGATATTTTAAAAACATGTAGAGACTTGCATGAAATAATGAAAAGTGAAGTGAGCAGAACCAAGAGAATGTTATATACCATAACAGCAATATTGTTTGAAGACTAATTGTGATCAACCAAGTCATTCTAAGTATTTATACTCAAATCAACTATAAAAAACTTAGGAAAGAAGAAGCTATCCATCTCCAGAGAGGGAACTGATAAATATATCTATATCTATATATTATAAATCTGCATCAAATTCTACATGGGAGGAAGTAAGGGAGGGAAACAGTTTAGAGCTTAAAATATAACAAAAAATTAAATTAAAAAATGCAATCTTTTTCAAAGAAACTGCAAAGATTTTTTTTGGCAATTTTTAATTTTTATATTTACTATCATTGAAGTATTCCGTGAAACCTTCCTTCTCCCTGCATGTATCCTTCCCTCTCCCTGCCCCCAAGAGCCATTTGATATGACCTTTATTTATTAATTTATTTGTTTTAGAGAGGAGAAAAATCAACACAACTATTTAATGTATTGAGAAAGTATGGAAATGTGCAGTGTGTGGCACTTTGATGAAGGGGTAAATTGGGGTATCTTCTCATATCTCTTCATTTGAGCCTCCCTTGATCTTTGTAATTTTTTTACATTTAGTTTTGATTTGGGGTAGTTTAAATTTTTCCATTTTCATTGTTGTAGTTATCATGTACATATTTTTTGTCTCTGCTTCATCGTGCACATTTCTTTCTGTGTTCTTTTAGCCATTCTTCAATTGATAAACATTTATTTCATTTCCAATTCTTAAATATGTATTAAAAGGAAAATACTTTGCCTTGAATAAAAAGAGTCAAAAATAGGAAGAGAAAATTAGAAGTATTAAAACAAGGTTTGTGGGCCAAAGGATTGGGCCAGCTCCAGTAGAAGGATGTCCTACTTTTATAAATGGGAGTAAGCTTCTTCCAGGTAAGGGGGGAAAAAAGCATTTTGACTGGATCATGTAATCATGAGGAGGTGGGATCACTAACACTTCAACTCCTCCCTAAGTTTTGATTGGCCTACATTTCAAATGAGGAATTACATGTGAGTATGTATAGCAGTTACAGTCGCATATTCATTATTAGGAGATGGAATTAGCACTAAGAGATACCATAAGGACCCCTCATCCTCCCCTGGGCTCTCTCTTTGCAGGCTGGCTATACCAGCCAAAGTTAAAACATGAAGTCACTTCAGAGTGATTCTGCATTAGTGACTGATTTTATACAAAAGGTGCAGCTATAAATACTGTGGAGTATATAGATACTTTTTTATTATCAACAACAAGGTATAAGCTCATAATGGAAAGTTCAGGCATACATTTAGTCACTATTTGCATAATTCCAAATTGCTTTCCAAAATGTTTGTAACATTTCATAGCTCCACCATTACAATGCCAATTTATCCATATCCCCTCCAATATTAATTGTTGCCAATTTTTTTGTTTTGCCAGTTTTCAGGATGTGAGGTAAAATCTCAAATTTCTTTTGACTTGCATTTCTCTTTATTTTTAGTGATTTGAAGGGGGTTTTTTTCCCATGTTAGTTATAAATGTTTTAGAGTTGGGTTTTTTTTGAGAACTGTTACACATGTGCTTTGAGAAGCATTTATCTTTTGGGGAATGGGCTGCAAATACTTTATCTCCACTTAACTGTTTCTGTTTTATTCTTATCTGTATTGGTTTTGTTTGTGCAAAATCTTTTTTTTTTACTAAAGTTAATTAAAATTGTCTATTTTATCTTCTATGATTCTTTCTGTGATCCATTGTTGAGTCATAAACTCTTCCCCTAGACATGGATCCAAAAAGTAACTTAATTATTACTCTAGTATGACCTTTTTCAAAGTTATATCCAATTAGAGTTTTTTGTAGAAATCATGTCCTTTTGGCACATGATGTGAGGTGTTGGTCTAAATCTAGTTTCTGCTATACTTCATTCCTGTTTTTCCTGCAGTTTTTGTTCCCCCCCCCCCCACCAAGTAGTGAGTTTTTACCTCAGTTGATGGGGGTCTTTGGGCTTATTAAGCATGAATCTAGTAAATTAGTTTGGTTCTGCATGTTCTATACCCAATTTGTTCCACTGGTGGACTTGATATTTATTTTTTTGCCAGTTGCAGATCATTTTGGTGATTGTTGCTTTGTGATATAATTTGAGATATAATACTGCTAGATCTCTTTCCTTCCACTTTTAAATTTAATTTTAAAAGGAATTTCTCTTTCTTTTCCATGGAATTTTATGGGTAAATTATATAAATTTATTTTATATCTGATTCTTTGCTAGTTATCAATTTTTAAGGTTTTTATTTGATTCTCTAGGGTTATCTAAGTAAAGAGTCATACTAAAATATTTTTCTTTCTTTTTATTTTCTCTTATTCTCTCACTTTCTTCCTATAGATTGCATTTCTGGGAGTAGTTGTAAAAAACTTTTTTTTTAACTCCAGATATCATTGTTAAGACCTCTAATTTATCCCCATTTCATATCATGCTGACTCTTGATTTTTAGATCTTAAAAGTTTCATTTTTTTTTGTTTTCTAGTGTTTTTAACCGGAAGTAGGTTTTGTCAAAAGATTTTTTCTGCATCTATTGATAATAATCAGAATTTTTGTTGTACTTAGTGTATTAATGTGATAAACTGTGTTAATGGATTTTTTTTTTTTTGCTATTGAAACAACTATATGTTTCTGATATTAATCCAACCTGGGCATACTGTATAGTCTTTGGATAAGTTAAGTGTAAACCTCTTTGCTTATATTTTATTTAGATTTTTTTGTATCAATGTTCATTATGAATATTTGACTGATTTCTTTTCTCTGCTTCTACTTTCTTTGACTTAGCTATCAAGACTATATTTGTATCTTAGGAAGAATTTTTTATAATCCATTCTCTTATTTTTATTGAATTATTATGCAGTATTGAAATTAATTGTCTTTGAACATTCATTTGTAAACCCATCTAGTCCTAGGAGTTTTTGTTGGGGTTTTTTTGTGAGTTCATTTGTCTCTTATTCAATTTAATTTTTGAAACTATGTTATTTAAATTATCTATTTGTTGTTTTGTCAGATTTTGCTTTACCTAAATACTTTTATGTTAGTCAAGAGATTTTAAAAATGTTTTGATCTGAAAATTTTGGTTCCAAAATTCTATAGCTTGTCTCTCTAAGCATGCTATAATTTTTTGTTTAGTTTTTTACTTCTCTACAACATCAATAGGCAATGTCCTAGAAAGTTAGATTCTCTTATTATTAATGAAAAATCTTTGTATGTTTGAGTGTCCTGGTGTACACTCACTAAAATTTATTTTTAATCTCTCTGCTTTCATTCCGTAGAACTATGACTTTAGAAAATGATACTTATCTAATTCCATTTTTTGTTGTATTTGAATTTCAGTAGCATTTATGCCTTTTTATATTATTGGGTTCAGAGTTCTCTATTGCTTTAGATAACAAAGTCCATGGGGCAGCTAGTTTACACCGTGATTAGAGCACTGGCTGTGGAATCAGGAGGACCTGAGTTCAAATCTGGCCTCAAACATTTAAAAATTGCTTCGCTGTGTGACCTTGGGCAAGTCACTTAACTCCATTGCCTTAAATAAATTTAAAAAAAGAAAAAGATAACAAAGTCCAAATTCTTAAGCATCACTTTCAAAGCACTGTACAGTTTGATTCCAACCTTTCTTCCCAATACCATAGCAAAAGTATCTCCTTCCATTCTCATTCTTCCTCTTATAACTGATATTTCCACCAAACCAGACTACTTGCCCCATGCTGAATATTCTCATTGTTTTCTTCCTTCTGCTCTTTAATTCACATTTTCTTTTCTATCTTGAATGCCCTTCACTTGAATATCTTTTTTTGTTCATTTTGAATTGCTACTCATACCTTCAGGATATAGTTTTTTCTTTTTTTTTTAATATAGCCTTCTTTACTTAGTTATTTTAATGAATGTCTTATCTAGAACTAGTGTATCTTGTCTATGTCCCCACAGTACTTTTGTTAAATTGAATAAATTATTATATCTTCCTAATCTAATTTGAAAGTGTTTCATGAAACTGTTTGACATCAATCTCTAATTCCTTTATGTCATGATTGAAAAAATATTTATTTGTGTGTGTGTGTGTGTGTATACACATACACACACACAGCATCCCAAAAGTTATAGTACAATTTTAAGTTATTAAATCATTTCTTCCCAACGATGATTATTAGCATATCTCAGGGGATCAGCCAACTAATCTGATTACAACTATATTTTGAATGTCATTTTCTATTTTTGTGGTTTTGCCTGGCTTTTTCCTTATTCTTGGAATGCATTCCCTCTTTACTTCCATCTTCATATAGTCACTTTTCTTTTGAGATGATATTCATCTTTGGAGTAAAGCCCTCCTTGACTTTTCCCCACAATTGTTTGTATTCTCCCTCCCAAAGCATTTATGTATTTACTGACTTTTCCTACCGCCCCAACTTAGACTATAAGCTTTTTTTTTTTGCAAGTAAGGTATTGTTTTATTCCATTGTACTTCTGACCCCAATACGTGTTACAAAATTTTCATAGTTCAGAAAGTTTTTGCTTCTTGAAAATTATTTGTGTGTTTTACATAAGACTTTTCAGATTTATCTTTGGAACTATCATTCTGTGCTAGTGCATTGTCACATGGTTAAAGGTGATGATGATAGGAAGATTGTTTCTACCTAATAAACTTTTGATAATGAATCATTCTAGAAAAGGATCATAATAATCATTAATATTAACTGAATCAATGATGAGTTGACTATGGCCTACTGTTATAAGACTAGAATGGAAGTTCAGAAATAGGATGGATAGATGGATGTATTTTGCCAACCTTGTGGGCATATGCTATTATTAACTTTATGCCAGAGTTGAGGAGGCAAATCTGATCTCCTCCTCCTCAGCATACAAAAAGATTGCCATATTCTTTAACCCATAAATGTGCCACCTTAATGTTCAGGAATTCCAAAATCTCCTTATTTGACCATAATTTATTGACTTTTTCATCCCTCCCTCTGCCTTCCCTTACCAAACTTCCTTTTTCCTCTACAACCTGACCTCAGTTCTCTTCCAGGAAACTGCTAGCCACTCTTACTCCCCCATCTTCACCTCTTGATGAACCTAGTTCTAAACTGTTCTCTTCTCTTAAGTCCCTGGCCTCCAGAGCATATCGCTGATTATTCCCTGCCAAACTTCAGCCTTGGATAACTGCCATTATTTCTTACACGTGGTTGCTGAATGAAGGTAGAAAAAATCACATAACAGTTTTACCTGAGTCAGTTGCAGATTATACCACTTTACTGGGCCCTCATTACTGCTAGATAGTACAGTGGATAGAGCACTACACTTTGCATCAGGAAGACAGGAGTTCGAATCCAGTCTCAGATGCTTGTCATGCTCCCTGAATTTATGGTCTTCTTTGAAAATGAAGGGGGGGGGGACCATTATTGCCTTCTATAGGCCTCATTATCTCATGCTTGGACTATTGAAATAGATTGCTGGTATTACCTATCTTAAGCCTCTACCTATTCCAGCCCATTCTTTATTCAGCCAAAAAAAAAAGATCAGGTCTGACCATGTCATCCTACTCCCACTTCAATTAACTCCAGTGTTACCCTATTACTTCTAGTATCAAATACTAAATCATCTATTTGCATTCAAAGCTCCTCATAATCTAGTGTACACACACACACACACACACACACACACACACACACACACACCCTACCTTTCTAGGCTTCTTTCTACCCACTACATCCTCTTTGACTTAGCAACACTGGTTGCCTCCTTGCTTTTCCTCAAAGATCTTCCATCTTTCAGCTCTGGAACTTTCTCTGACTGTCTTCCATGCCTGGAATACCCACCTTCCTCTTCACCATCTACCCTTCCCCTTCTCTCAAGTTTCAACTAAAATCTCATTCTTCCAGAAGCCTTTACCAACCCCCTTAATTCTAGTGTCTGCCCTCTTTTAATTATTTTGTATTTATATTATACATGGTATATGTATATATATAATGCATATATATGTATAATATATATATATATAATATATATATATTATATATATATATATATAATACATATATGTTTTCTTCTTGTCTCCCTCATTTAGATTGTGAGCTTCTTGACTTTGATTTACCTTTATTTGTGTACTCATCACTTAGCATATTATCTGATACATACATACATATCTTCTTGCATACATAGTAAGCACTTAAATGCTTATTGACTAAAAGAGGTTAAATGACTTGCCAGGGGTCACTATTAAGTGTCTAAGGCCATATTTGAACTCAACTTTTCCTGACTAGGCTAGCCTTCTATCCACTGAGCAAATCACTTAGTCCTGATTGCTTTGCATCTGGATCCATCTCCAGTCATCCTGGTCACTGAACCCAGATTGCTCCAGAAGAGAAAGTGAGGTTGGTGATTTAGCCAGCACCCTGCTTAATCAAATCCAGTTCCCATACATGTGATGACATCACCTCCTTGATTTCATAGGCTTCTTTGAGTATGAAGGACAAACAACAACCTAGCTGTCTTGAATTTTATCTTTAATACCAACATCTTTGGTAACAGTAAATGTAATTTTCTTCTTTGTGTTAGTTGCTGCTATGGAGTTGTGAATATTTTTTGAGACCAACAATCAATGAAAATTTTGAGACAATATAGAGTAGTTGTGTTTTTCCATTATCTCTTCTCAGAAATATGAAATTGTTTCTATATATATTTTATTTATGTTTGGCATTTAAATTGGCTTTTTAATGAGTTACTGAGTTTAATGAGTTATTGGTATCATTCAAATCAAGTGCATTTTTTAGCTTAGTTACTTTATTTTAAAAAATATTTTACTTATTTATTTTTCCAGCTCTACACAATGGTAATTTTCAACTCATTTTTGTGTAGGGTTTTGAGTTTTATATTTTTCTCCCTCCCTCCTTTCCCTCTCCCTCCTCTCTCCCTCCCCCTTCCCCTGACAGAAAGCAATCTAATATAGGCAACATATGTTATACATATTTATTTTGAACCTTATATCTCTCCTAGCTATACATCTATGATGTTTTGATTGTATAAATGTATATTTTCATATAAATTCTGATAAGCCAAAATTATTTTTAAAAGATCTGTAGATTTCTCTTTGCAAGTTCAAATAAAATTTAAATGTGTGTATATATATATATATATATATATATATATATGTATATATTCAGCAGAATACAAATTCATCACCATTCTATAGCACCTGTAGATTTTATAAACTAGTCATTGTTAAGGGATATTAAGCAGCATAGGGGCCAACCAAAGGTCCTTTGAACAAGTGTTTGAAGTATTCCTTCTTAGTTTTAATTGTTATATTATTTTGTTATATTGTTTTATATATAGTTGTTATATTAATTGTTATAACTAATGTCTTTTCACAAGAACAGGAAAGAATTTAGAGACCAACTCCCTAATTTTTTTTTTTTGATGAGGATACATATTTCAATGAAGCTCAGAGAAGTTTAAGCAACTTACCTTAGGTTACCCAGCTAATAAATTTCAGAAGTATTTGAACCCAGATCTTCCTGACGTTTCTATGGATCCAGTCATTCAACAAATTCCAGATCCCATCATTTTACTATCTTCTATCCACAAGGATAATATAAGAGATTTTATCAAGCATTTTGCTAAAAATCTAAGTAAACATACACTAAACATTCCCCTTCTACCAATAAAATAAGGTTGTCAAAAAGGAAACCGGGTGAGTCTACCTTCATTTTCTACATTCTCACTTTCTTGTTCAGTCAGTTCAGTTATATCTGAATCTGCATGACCCAACTTGGGGTTTTCTTGGCAAAGACCTTGGAATGGCTTGCCATTTCCTTCTCCAGCTCATTTTATAGATGAAGAAACTGGGGCAAACAGAGTAACAGTGACCAGGATCAGATTTAAACTCTCAAAGATGAGTCTTTCTGACTCCAGACCCAGCACTTTATTCATTACACCACTAGATGCCTTTATATTCTTACTAGCCTTCCTAATAATAATATTTTAGAATTTTGGTAGAAGTTTGGTGGATTTACATAAGCTGTTTTTCTTTTTGGCTTTTTCAAAATACGTTTTATTGATTTTTTTTTGTCTCTATCAGTCATTTCCTATTTCCCGTTAAACCTTCTTTTGTGACAGGAAAAAAAAATTAAGCAAAAACATCCAATATAGAAAGCTTATCTAGGAGTCTGTTTTATTTCCATTTCTTGGTTACCATGAAGAGTACTACTATAAACATTTGAGTATTTTTGAATCTTTACTATGATTGTTGACTTCTTTGAGCCATTTGTCTACCCCTGAGATCACTGGATCAAAGGATATGGGCCGTTTATTCACTCTTCTTGGGTATTCTTACCCAAAATTCAGACCTTCACCAATAGTATATCAACAGGCCTGCCTTCCCACAGCCCCTCTGACATTGACTTTTTCCAGTTTTTATCATATTTGCCCATTTGCACAGGGTATGGTGAAACTTAAGAGTTATTTTAATTTGTATTGCATGTTTAATGATTCAGAGCATGTGTTTCTCTGATCATTTATATAGTTTTTAAATTATATTATGAAAATTTTTATTTATTTATCAATTTGGTTATGGTACTTGGTGTTTTATTTGAGCCATTTCCCTGTTGGGTATCAGACTATTATTGGTGACATTTAATGCAAATTTTATCTGTTCAAATCCTGGCTTTACTACTTATTAACTTTGACTATAGATAAATCACTTAACCTCTATCAGCCTCAGTTTCTTCATTTGTAAAATGAAGAATTGAACCAAATGAACTCTAAGGTGCTTTCTATCTCTAAATCTATGTTCCTGAGGTTTTAAGATTGAAAGAGAAAATAAAGTTATGCTACATAATATTCAGTATGTTATGATTGGCTAGAACTGAGGTGGTTAGGGTTTTTTGCTGGTATTTGTGGAAAGTTCTATATTTATGCATTGGTGTATATATTTAATAGAATAGAAAATATAATATAATCAATCTGGAGAGATCAGAGTCCAACACCCTCATTTTTAAAAAAAGGAAATAGCTCAATGCCCAGGTAGTTCATGTAATGAAAAATAAATATGTGTGACTGCTGTTTGTATATGTAAATTTACATGATTATTGAGCAGAAGTAAGAATAACTACAAAAAGTATTCATATTGTTAATTAGACCTAATGAATGGCCTTTTATTTTTGTTCTTTTATTTTAAGAATAAAAGAAAGATTGGCAAATGCGAAGTCTTCAAATTTAAAATAGGAAACGGTGAGAAAACCATAGAAAATCTTTAACACTACTATATTAAGGCATTGGGACGAAAACATTGAAGGTTAATGGTTTCAAAAGAACTATTTTGAAAACCTCAAGGCACATGATTGCAGCAAGACAGCTAATTTGCTTAGCAAAGTCAGAATTTCTCACAGCATTCTCTGTGGATACTGTGGTTCAATCCCTGCCTTGTGTTTAGTCGGCTTTGTATTATTTAATATATTTATATCAAAGACCTAGTCAGAGAGATTCTCTCTATTTTAAGTCTATGAGAACCATCACTAGAATGCCCTGGCAGATGTTAAAGAATGTCTGTGGAAAGAATGTCAAAAACCTCTCCAAAGGAAAGCCTTTAAACCATGCCCTTAACACAGAAATGCAAAACCAGATTTAATTGCCCTTTTCCTATACAGCTCAGACAGGCAGGCTCGTTGGCTACCGCGGATGGTATGAGAAAGTGCACAGTGGAAGAGAGCTGTCATGGTAAAGGCTGGGACTGAATCCATTTAGCTTCAGAGTTCACAAAGATCAGTCAAAGGAAAGCACTTGAAGTTAAAAGGAAAGAAGCACAGCAAACAGCAGAAAGAACAGGCTATTTTCATTTTGAATGTGTCCTTTTGAGACATCCTTTTTTGTCTTTCAACACAATCCTGCTACATTTTTGGAATGTGGAATTTCTGGAAAATATTAAATTTTTTACTAATTAAAATAGGTGGAAACAGCATTGCTGTTTGGGGGTTTGTTTTGTTCATTATTTGCTATATTTGAAGTAAAGACATTGCTAACTTAATGAAGACTGGTTTTTATAAGCCCTAAATACCAACAAAATGGTTTAGTTTTATTTCTTCAAATGTGTTAAAGACATAAATTCTTACAATTTCTAGTCAGTTAAGCATAGAATGTTTGAAAAAAAGAAATAGTCATTTGATAAAAGTCATCTAATAAAAGAAGCCCAAAACCTAGAATCCTCTGTGAAGGGAAAAACAAGTCCACTTTGTGGCCTTAAAAAAAGGGGCTTTACTTTGGTGCATTTTAATATTTTTCTCTTTAACCATCAGAGGAGAAATGACATTTAATTCATGCGATTAATTGTCATTTCTGTGTTTTAAGATGAAAGACTTAAGTTGCGGGGCTAAGTATGGTATCACACAGAGTTGAAAGACAGTGTAAGAAGTCACTGAAGGAAAGCAAACTGTACCACAACACACCACTACTGGAGCTAACTCTTATTAGTCAGTTGTAAGGTACAGATTTTATGTTTCCAACACCTACTATATGCAGAATGACTTGCTTAATAAATGCTTGTTTAGTTGCATACAATTAGTTTTCCATCTAAAATTGGCCTTTCTTTCTCATACATGTAACTATAAACATATATTTACATTTACATCATGAGAAAATAAATGTTGGCTCTGTTGATGTCTGTTTAATATTAGTTGCCCAGTATTGTTTTCTTCACTTTTTTAATTAGACTCTGAATTAGTGTTTTTGATTTAAAGGTAAGAAGAAAAAATGTAATAATTTTGCAGCTGTATAGGTAGTCTTTATATATAGTACTTTGTATATTCATGGATAGGTGTAGGGCAGCCTGGTCTCCCTACTACTGGAAAGCTTAAAACCAAAGAGTCTAAACTCTAAAGAAGACAGATTTAGAACTGCTTGCCATCCCCCAAACAAACAAAAAAAAATTTTATCCTGTTCAGTTCTGTTTATTTTCTTCATCCTAGTGGCCTGCAGCACCCTGAATACCCCCAGAGTTCTTAAGCCTTTCTTTCCCATTCACTGCCAGCCTCCCTGAATAGGTTCTTAGACTACGGAGAAGGCTTTGTTTCTTTCAATCACAGCTGGAACCATACTTGTAACCTTCTGGGGTAATGTTTGCCTAAACTCTTCATTCATTACTCTTCTGGGACCTCAAGTGCCCCTAGGGAATCTAGAGGAGTTTCTTTTACTGCTATTTGGTGTTCTGGTAAAATATTAGCTCTTCTGATAAGTATTGTTATAATCCGTATACAAGATAGCTGTTGTCTTCCAAAGAATCCAACCAGTAGACTTTTTTTTAGCATTCAATTTCAATTTCTGACCTAAATTAAGCAAGTGCGTGACTAACCATAAAAACTTCACTATTTAAATATTATAATATTATTATTCCACTAATCACTGAAATAATAAATAACATTTTGTTATATACTACTTTATATATTTTCATATAATTATGTCATTTGATCTTAGGATCATAAAATAAAACATAGAAATCACCTTAGAGATCATTTTGACCAATCCTCTCGTTTCACATATGAGGAACCTTATATAGAGGGAGTTTCAATGACTTGCTTAGAATCACACAGGTGACAGCCAGATCTTCTAGATCCATATTTGATATTCTTTTCTACTATTCCATACGATAATATCCTTGAGGGGTAGATAGGTCAGATTTCATTATAGCCATTTGGAAGATGAGGTAAATGAAGCTACTCAAGGGTAAGTAAATTGTCCCAAACCGTACAACTAATAAGTGACAGAACCTTGACTCAAATTCAGATATTATAACTCTAGGTCACTAGAGTTTTACTAGATTATACTGTCTCTTATATCATTAATTAAAAACACTTCAATAGACATCTGCTGTGCTAATTGGTAAAAGTTTAAAAGATGAATAAAACTTCATTCCTGTCCACAAGAAGCCTACCAGCTGATTATCAGTTTGTTTTTTAAGGTACACAAATAACTATAACAAAGTAGAATGTTGTAAGTGCTTTAGAGGTTAGGAAGATTTAGTCATCACTTCTGACTGAAAAGAATCCAGGAAATCTTCACTTGAGAAGATAAAATTTTTGCTGTGCCTTGAAAAATGATTACGGTTTCAACAATTCCTGAGAAAAGTTTCTGTCAGATATTGGAGAAAAAAACCAAATTGAATAGAGAGAATATATGATAAAGCAGTAAGTATAGGTTATTGTTTCAAAAAGTTTCACCATTAAAGGAAGTTGTTTGAGGGAAAGTATTTTGAAGAGGTTTTAGAGAATTGACAAATTTTTTAGGGTAGACAGGACATTTGTGGGCAGAATCTTCCATTTCTCCTGGAACAAATTGAAGATTAAAGAGAAGGAGATATGGGAAGGAATGATTGATGGAGCAAGGCCTAGGAAGAGACAGAAAAGGATAGGATTGAGGAGTTAGGTTTGACAATGAGAAAATGAAGAGAGGATGAAGAGAATAAGAAATTTTTGTATTTTCATGTACTGTGTGAGGAGATTTATGTAGAAATGAGTTAAGGAGAAAGTAAAATGTTTGGGTTAGTTTGATGTGGGAAATATACTTAAACATAATGCAAATAGGGATGGCTAGGTGGTGCAATGGATAGAGTACCAGCCCTGGAATCAGAAGGATATGAGGTCAAATATGGCCCCAGATACTTAATAATTACCTAGCTGTGTGACCTTGGGCAAGTCACTTAACCTCCCCATTGCCTTTCATATATATATATATACACATACACCATATAGATAGATGATAGATAGATAGAGCTTATCTATCTATAAAATGTAATTAAATGAAATGAATCATTTCCTAGGCTGGCCCCTACCTGACTGCCAGGGATAGAAGCACCATTCCATTCTGCTCTCCCTAATACTCTTTTGTCTTGGCCTGCAGGGAAGGGAGAAAAACACCATTTTCATTAGCATCCCCTTATGTTCTCCTCTCCCAAGCTTCCTAACTCTCAGAGAATGTTACCCTCATCCCAAAGTGCTCCTAAAGACACTGAATAGACTTTATGGGCAGATCATTCCATCTCTCTGAGCCTCAGTTTATCTATATGGAAAGTCTAAATAAAAGTGTAAAATTAAATACCATGAAGGACTTTTGGGATGAAAAGAAAGAAAAAAACTTAGATGAGGAGAGACCCAGAAATCCATAATAAGAAATAAATGGGTAAAGATTAGGGGCTTCTGCTTCTTCCCAATAGATCCTTATGAAAATGTTTTAAAGGAGAAACTGAAAGATGAACAAAATGGAAAGGAACTTAAACATATTAAAGAAAAAGGAAATGTTTTGCTCTCTGAGGAACAGAGGAAATACCATTCCATCATGTCAGTCTCCTAGACTGGTCTTTTCCACTTGCAGAGACATAGAAAGAGCTTTCTGGTCTTCTGGACAGGTTTCTTGCCTGCAGTGGATCAGTGGGAGAAATGCCATTCCATCATGTGACAATCTCCTAGACTGGCTTCTTACTTGCAGACAACAGAGAGGTCATTACATCCTGTTTCCTCCTTCTAACTTCCAACCTGCCTTACCTGCAAGGAAAAGAGAGGAAAAACTATTCTCCTGCCTCCCCTTCCTTCCTTTTCTCTAGCTGCCTAACACCTTGAGAAGACTCCACTCTGACACCTTATGTCCAGTAATGTGGATAACCCACCTGAACTCATTTGTGAATGATTTCTCCCACTCAGTCACATTCTCTCCATCCCAGCCTAGGGATTGAGAATGCCTAGATATCATTATTCAACCCCTGTTCTCTGTTCATCACTGCCCACTCCTCTATTCCCTGACCGTTCAATTCAATCTACCCACCTTTTCCACTGTGCCCCCTGAATACTTACTCCATAGGTAACCTAATTACTTTTATCTTAAACATTTTCCTTTCTCACTCCTAAAGACACTTTCCATTGTTGATTGCATACTTCCCTATCCTCTCTCTCTCTCACTAATCAAGGTAAGGAAATTAGAATATTCTGTTTTCTCCATTCCCATTTCAAGGTTCATCCTCTCCATCATCACTCAATAACCTTTGGTGATCACTCAATCCATATCTACCCCTCATTCAAAGTTCTGATAGCTATTTATCTACAGAACTCCAGGATTACATTTCTTTCCTCTTTCCTAAAGACTCCACTATCTGAGTCACAATCTTTCTCTCCTCCCCAACTCCTGCCCTCCTTCTTGGAGGCTTCAATATGCATACTAACTTCCTCAAATATCCTTTCCTCTCCATTCCACAACTAATTTATTTACCATTACCTGCTCTTCTACCCTACTTCTATTATATACAGAAATCATCATGTCCTTGATCTTGTTATCACCCATTAAATACACCATTTTCTTGTTAGGGAACTCTGAAATTCCTTATTCTGATCATAATCTGATGTCATTCCACCTGCCTTGCAACGCCAGGCTCTATTCTTCATCCTTACTGTGAAATCCAATCCATTGTCCCCTTGTTCTTTTCCAGGTCAGAGCTCCTACTCTGAATACATTCTCCTTCCTTCTCTGTCTTCATCTCTTGATGAACCACTTTAACCTCTTTTCTTCAATCCCTACCTCCTATGAAAGATTTTCTTCCTGCCAAACCTGGGCTCCATATTACTCCTACCATCCACTGCCTTCAATCCTATTCACATACTACCAAATGAAGCTAAAGAAAATGACAAAACCATGCTTAGTGGATCCACTACAAATTTGTATCAGGGAATCCCAACTGGACCCTCATCATAAGACAATCTTTTTACACTTTCCTAATTGACTCACTGTTCCACTCATTACAGGGTTTTTCTAAGTCTTATGCTTCAAATGTACCATAATTTGCCTTCCCCAGTTCTTCTCAGCTGTAAACTTGCTTCATAGTTAACTTAAAAAAAAAATCAAGACCATTTCTTATTGTTCTACTATTTCACTTTTGCTCCAGTTTTACAAGAAGAGGTGGCCCTTGACATGTACAAGGGATGCCATTCCATTCCATCTTCTTCAGGAGTTAGCCACCTCTAACTTCCCCCACTCTCACAGATCTTCAGTTTCACCCTATTTTGCTTCCCTCTTCTCTACAAACATGCCCATGTATCTCCTATCCTCAAAAATCTCACTTGGTCCATCCATTCCCACTAGCTATCATCCACCCTATATCTTTCCTGCCTTCTGTTACTAGTGCCTTTTTTATTTATCTCTTGCTCTCTCCTTGACTCTCTATAGTGTGGCTTTCAACTTCAAACCAAAAGTGCTCTCTCCATTGTTATCAGTGATCTCGTAATTGTCAAATCTAACATTCTTTTCTCCATCCTCATCCTTCTCGACCCCTTTGTTTTTAACAATGTCAATCATTCTCTACTTTTCAATATTTTTTTCTAGGTTTTCATGATACTATTCTATTCTGGTTCTCCTTCTACTTCCATGACCATTTTTCAGCCTCCTTTACTGAATCTCCAGTCATATCACATTTGCTAACAATGGTGTCCCAAAGGGCTCTGTATTTGTCCCACATATCTTCTCCATCTAAATCATGAGTGTCCAAGCTTTTAGCTCTTCTAGCCACATTACCCAATAAAAATTTGTCAAAGGTCACATATAGAATTTAATAATTATTAATGATTACAGGGTAACTCATATTACCAAGAATAAAATGTAATAATGCTGCATGAATGGGCTTAGAAGGCTGCAATTTGGACTCGTGCTCCAAATGATTCTATTTGGTGAACTCATCAGCTTCCAAGGATTCAATTATCATTTTTATGCTGATTATTTTCAGATATACTTATCCAGTTCTAATCGCTTCTAGTCTCAGAACACCAATTGCCTATTGGACATCTCAAAATGGATGCCTCATTCACATCTTACACTCACAATGCCCAAAACTAAAGTCATTATCTCTTCCCCCCCAAAAAAAATTCTCCCCTTCTTAATTTCCCTATTACTGCCAAAGGTAATACCATCCTCCTGGTCTCTAAGTGTCATAATCAATTCTTCACTTTCTCAATCCCTTATAGCCAATCTTTTGCTGAGTTTACTTGATTTTATCTTTGCAGCATCTCTTGAATATGCCTCTAGTTTTATGTAGGCCCTTATTAACCTCTTGTCCAATGGACTACTTCAATAGCATACTAAGTGATCTCTCCACCATAAGATTCTTGCCACTCAATTCAACTGCCCAAATGATCTTCTCAAAGTACAGGTCTGACCACCTAACCTCCATTTAGTAAAGTTCACTGGCTACCTCTCACCTCCAGGATAAAAATGTGTTTCACATTCAAAATCCTTCTTAATTTTCCCTCCTCTCCCACCATAACCTTTTCAGTCTTCTTTTACCTTACTTCCCTCTTTAACACTCTGTGAGCCAGTGACACTGACTTCCTGGTGGTTTCTTGCACAAGATACTCCATCTCTTGGCTCCAGGCATTTTCACTGGCTGTTTCCCCTTCTTGGAATATTCTTTCTCCTCATCTCTGCCTCCTGGTTTCCTAACTAAAATTCTACCTTCTACAAGAAACCTTTTCCAATCCCCTTTTTATGACAGAACCCTCCCCCTTGTTAATTATTTCCAATATATCCTATATTTACCTTGTTCAAAAATAGTTTTTTTCATTAGACAAAGCTTTCTGAGATCAGGAACTGCATTTTTCTTGACACATAATAGAAGCTTAATAAATGTTTATTGCTAACAAACTGAGTCCCAAGATTGATTTCATTACTTTATTCAGCAGTGGTTACTTGGTAGTGTAGAAGCATAGAAGAAATACCCATCATTAAAGACTGTCAGGGTTCATCCATCAAGGGAATATATCATTGAAAGAACTGATCATAAGATTCACCTGAATAGGGAGGCAAAGAATCAAAAAAGGGCAGATGGATTAGGAGAATAGGAAAACATTGAAAGAGTGAGATAAGGTTGACTCAGTCAACAGGCATTGATTTAGCACCTAGCACATTCTGGGTACTATCCTAGGTTTGGGGGATAGAAATGCAAAGAATGAAATAATTCCTATTCTCAAGGGGTGAAAAGAGTAAGTTCTTTAAGGAGTAAGGGAACAGAATGAATAGAAATGGTAGGGTGAGAAATTTCATTCAGAGGGGGAAAATGCAGGTGGTGCTGCATTGGGTAGAGTATGGAGCCTGGCATTAGAAAACCTGATGTCAGTTGTGCTTCAGATACTTACTAGTGGTGCCCAACCCTCACTAGTCATTCTGTCTCCACTGGGAGAGAATATCTGTAAAAAAGCATCTAGTGTAGTGCCTGGCCCCAGTGTGCACTCTGTAAATGCTTATTCTCTTCCCTTTTACTCTATCTCTTAGGTGTGTTATATAACACTTAATCTGTGTATGTGCCACAGTGTTTTAATATTTCCAAAGAAAATAATCAAGAAAGACATCCACAAACTTTTAAAACGTTGTCACTTAACTAATCAGATTTGGTTAGTATTATATAACCTGATTGTTAGTATTGCTGTACTAACTTATATGGAAAATAGTTCCATTTGGTTACAGTGAGAAAATTAGTTATTTCAGGTGCTGAATTAATTTTTTACTTACCTTACTACCCAACTTTGCTTAGACTTCCCAGATTTTTTTCCCTTTTTCCTCCCCTATGATTTTTGTGGATGCTTATCTTATGGAGACCTCCCTGTAAGACTTAGCAATAGTTCAGACAGTGGTCAAATGAGTAGAAAGAAAACAAATTGGGACAATCTTTTTATAAACCTAAAATATTTTATCATTTCCTGTTCCCTCATTCCATTTGAGGATTGCTTCATTTTTTAGTGTTTTCAGAGGATGACATCACTTTAAGGAAAAAATAAATAATCCTTAAAGGTCTGTGGCCTCCATTAGTTTAATGCAATGAACCCATGAATCCTGGTGGATGTACATACATATATATACTTATACATATATACATAACATATACTTACTGAGGCATTTCCAGAATCTATAGATTTCCATCTCTCTAGCTCTTATTAAATAATCTTCATGAGTCAGTGATGAATTTATCAAAATTCACAGTTTGATTTTTGAACAGCAGACATACCTAGCCTTTGCTTAAAAAAAAAAAACCTTTCCCACTTAGTAGAACTTACCATGGCTAGTGTTCCCTGACAATAGCTCTCAAGAGCCCTAGATGACCTCAGTGCCATGATGAAACCTTAAAGGAAGGCATAAAATTAAAGCTGATACTTCAACTGTTGTTACCAGAATCTCAGAGATAATGCAGGATAACAGAGATAATTATGATTTAGAGCTGATGGAACATTTGAAACAATTTCTTGAGTACCACCAAGGGATGAGTTTAAGGAGTGTTGGAGAAGCCAAAAAACCTTTATTGACTGCTTTTGGTTTTAATGTGGTACTCACATGTAGACTTGCTTGGGCCTGTATCCCAAATAGCCTCTCCAGGACTACCATGGATCTAAACTGTCTCCTCAAGAGGAGAAAGGTGATGTTTATAGATTGCCTTTATTACCTTTAGTTCTAACAGTAACAGCAGGAAGGTGTCTTATTTAAATCATAGAGATTCACTGTCATTCATTCTTCTTTGCCAAGTTCAGAGTTTAAAAGAGTGAGTGTGTGTGTGTCTGTATGCATGTCTGTGTATACAGTATGTTACAAGATGGGGTTTTTTTTTGAAAAACATTTTAAAAATCAGTCTTCAATATAGTATTGCTTTTCATTGTAGACCTAATAAATTTAATAAAAGCAGGAAATCAAATAAGGCAATAGAGCCTTACATAAAACTTGAGCATTTAATAAACTAGAACCAAACAAATTAACAGATAAGTAAAAAAAAGTGCACTTGTTCTAGATATGTTTCCAAAACTAACATTCCAGTTACCTTTGGCTTTCTTTTCTTTTGCTGTTATCAATATGATGGATAATTTTAAATATAAATTTTTTTACAAAGTATAAGGAAATGTCCATAAAGTCTCATTGTCTTACACTTTGTGAGATACATGCTTTGTTTCTTTCCAGTAATGATTATATATATTTATGTATCAAGGGGTACCAGATTTCACTTTTGAATAGTAGTAGAAATTTGAAAATTACTTATCCAGAATGTGTCTTTCCCTGACAGCATGATGTAAAGGAAATGCTGTGCATTTGAAGTAAGAAGGGCTGATTCCAAATTCTGGCTACCTTTGTCTTGGGGCAAGTCACTTAACCTTTCAGATCCTTGGTTTCCTCATTCACAAAATGAAGGGTTCAGACAAGGTGACCTCAAAGCCCTTTCCAATTCTAAGATTTTTTTGTTAACTCAGTATAAATTGTGAGGACCTTTGGAGAAGAAATTCTTTGTCTAGTACTTTTTGAGCTCCCCTCACCCAATACCATATAAGTATCTTCTGCATAATTGAAACATAATATTTGCAGGTGGTGATGTTGTCATTTCTGGCAGCTGAGGTTCTTATAGAAGCATCCCTTCTCCTTCCCATCTTATTCCATTTCCAAAATAAGAGTACTTACATGTGAGAATATCAAGACCCCAAAATATATCAATATCACATTCCTCCCCTGCCTGAACTCAAAAAATTCTTTATTTGATTTGTTTCCTTGAAATCTTACAACCTGAATTAATGTATTTTAAATTGCAAAATATGTTTTATATCATTGCAATAAGTATTTACTGAATTTGTAGTTCTTTTCTTGACTATGAAAAGAAAATATGATTTACATGTCATTTATCTGACCAAGTCTTCTCTTGAAACAGTTGTCTTTCACTCTCCCTTTTGTTGGATAAAAATTGCTTATTTTTCTTCTTATACTGAGTTTGTAGAACATTGACACTGTTTTATTTTTACTCGGGATTAATAGTAGAACTAGAAGGGATATTTTCATGTCGTTCAACACCCTAATTTTAAAATTAAGATATTAAGACCCAGAATCATTTGTTCACTCTATTTCTACTCTAGCATATACCCTCAGCCCTTGAGGGTTCCTGTTACTTCTCTGAATTACAGAATCAAAAAGTTTTGAATTGAAAGGACCTCATTAGACATCTAAATTAAAACCAATACCACAATGATGGTCACCTACTATCTGCTCAGAAACCTTCAAGTAGGGTGAACCCACCACCTCCTGAGGCAACCTATTTCATTTTTTGATAACTCTAATTATCAGACATTTTCCTAACATAAAGCCTATTTCTTGCATATACAAGATAAGGAGAAAGATTTTATTTTAATAACACATTGGCCATTTTTGAGATTAAAATTTATCAAATTGTGTGTATGTGTGTGTGTGTGTGTGTGTGTGTGTGTGTGTGTGTGTTGCATGTAGCCAGGAATCCAATTTTTTAACTGCTGTATGTTAATTTGTGTGTATTCTGTGTAATATGGGTAGACAAAGAAGAATGAAATAAAATTAAAGGATCGTGGAATTTCACAATTTAGAACTTACCTAGTTATAAGTTCATAAGGTTGTGAACTGAAAGATTTGGTTCCCTAAATTTACATATGAGAAAATTTAAGCCTGGAGACATGTTATTTTACCAATTCAAAAGAATAAGGAGCAGAATTAGCATTTAAATTCTAATTATGAATTCAATGCCTTTTCTATCATACAAATTTTGTCTTATATCTTCATTTTTACAGGTGATAAAACTTAAGACTATAGATGTTAAATGATGTTTAAATTATTTTATTGCCTTTATCTTATACTTTTCTCATGCAGATAAAGTTTTAAATAACTTTCTTTCAAGAAAGAAAAGAAAATTCTCATGGAGGTGGGGTTGAACAGAAAAGCAAAAGTTCAGATGGGCATGAAATTTTTTTATAGGAAATAGAAATAGTAGTGTCATGGAACAAAGTCATGGCAGCCTAGATCATAACCTCAGAGCCACATAGACTCCAAAGAAGAAGAGCCATCAGATGCAAGCCCAGAACCTCAGGACTGAAAAACTAGCTTTATGAATCGTAGTTTTTGGAACATTATTTTAAAACATCCCAGGCTTAAAGAATGAATCCAGAAAGACAAAGTTTCTAGGAAATTGGAGTCAGGATCTCCAAAAGCTTTAAGGTAGTGGTTGTGAATTCCTTGAAGCCCAACTTTTGAGGGAGGAATTAGGGAGAACAGAAGTGGAAACTTTTTTGTTTTGTTTTCTCTTTTCCCTTTAGGATAAAATATAAACTCCTCAGTTTTGCTATTTAAAACCCTGCACTATCTGGCCCCAGCCTCTTTTCCAGACTATTTCAGTAGTACTTGCTTCGATGCATACTATATTCCAGCCAGTTGAGACTAATTGCTGTCTCCTGTCTCTGTGTCTTTGCAAAGATTGTCTCCTATACATATAATACACTCCCCACCATACATTCACCTCTTAGAATCCTTAGCTTCCTTCAAGAGTTAACTCAGCTGACAACTGATCCTCCTACTTTGAAAAGCTCCTAGTCTTATAAAACTATTTTCTATCTACTTAGCTGTTTTCATGTTATATTCCCACTCCACCTCTCAAGTAAGTGTAAGCCACTTAAGAGGAGAAATTGTCTCTGCGTTTTGTCTTCATGACCCCCATGTCCCAGACAAGGATATGCATGTGTTAGAATTGTAGATGACTGGGGCGGCTAGATGGCGCAGTGGATAAAGCACCAGCCCTGGAATCAGGAGTACCTGGGTTCAAATCTGGTCTCAAACATTTAATAATTACACAGCTGTGTGGCCTTGGGCAAGCCACTTAACCCCATTTGCCTTGCAAAAAAAAACAAAACCCTAAAAAAGAATTGTAGAAGATGTCTTGAAAGATATAATAGTAGGCTTAATTTTATTCAACAACCCTCTTATCATTAACATTAAGCAAGGCATAATTACAAGAAGAAATACACTTAACAACAGTATCCATTGTTATCATAAAGAAAATCTAACTCAGAATCTAAGGTGAGAGATTTCCTATAGGTAAGGAAATCCTCTCTACCTTCCCTGATCCCTAAGTCATTGAGACCCAACAGGGCAGGAAGAACTGCCATAGGGACAGTTCACACTTCCACCCTCTCCTGACCCTGGGCCACCTAGACTGCATGAAACAGCTGGTTAGGAAGAATGACATGACTGGTCACACTATTTAAATAATCTGGAGCTAGGGGCAGCTAGGTTGCCCAGTGGATAGAGCACTGGTCCCTGGAGTCAGGAGGACCTGAGTTCAAATTGGGCCTCAGACAATAATTACCTAGCTGTGTGGCCTTGGGCAAACCACTTAACCCCATTTGCCTTGCCAAAAAAAAAAAAAAAAAACCCTAAAAAAAAGATTGTATTTATTTTTTTAATTTTTTTTAATTTTATTTTTATTTTATTTTATTTATTTTGAGTTATACAACTTTTCCCCTAATCCTACTCCCCCCCACCCCTCACAGAAGGCAATTTGTCAGTCTTTACATTGCTTCCATGGTATACAATGATCCAAATTGAATGTGTGAGAGAGAAATCATATCCTTAAGGAAGAAACATAAAGTATAAGAGATAGATATAAGATTAAACAATAAGATATCAGGCTTTTTTTTTCTAAATTAAAGGTAATAATAGTCCTACTCCACAGTTCTTTCTCTGGATCTGTATCCATCTGTATGGTATTCTCCATCACAGACAGCCCCAAATTGTCCCTGATCATTGCATCGATGGAATGAGCAAGTCCATCTAGGTTGATCATCGCCCCCATGTTGCTATTAGGGTGTACAGTGTCTTTCTGGTTCTGCTCATCTCACTCAGCATCAGTTCATGCAAATCCCTCCAGGCTTCCCTGAATTCCCATCCCTCCTGGTTTCTAGTAGAACAATAGTGTTCCATGGCATACATATACCACAGTCTGCTAAGCCATTCCCCATTTGAAGGACATTTACTTGATTTCCAATTCTTTGCCACTACAAACAGGGCTGCTATGAATATTTTTGTACAAGTGATGTTTTTACCCTTTTTCATCATCTCTTCAGGGTATAGACCCAGTAGTGGTATTGCTGGATCAAAGAGTGTACATTTTTGTTGCCCATTGGGCATAGTTCCAGACTGCTCTCCAGAAAGGTTGGATGAGTTCACAGCTCCACCAACAATGTATTAGTGTCCCAGATTTCCCACAACCCTTCCAACAATGATCATTATCCTTTCTGGTCATATTGGCCAGTCTGAGAGGTGTGAGGTGGTACCTCAGAGAAGCTTTAATTTGCATTTCTCTAATAAGTAATTATTAAGAATAATTTTTCATATGACTATGAATTGCTTTGATCTCCTCATCTGTAAATTGCCTTTGCATATCTTTTGACCATTTGGCATGACAACTCTTTATCAAGATTTTGATCTGTATAATATTTTTCACAAGTCCTACCTAGCTCTGTGTATGTGTCTGTGTTTCTCTCTCTCTCTCTCTCTCTCTCTCTCTCTCTCTCTCTCTCTCTCTCTCTCTCACACACACACACACACACACACACACACACACACACACACACACACACACACAAAGGGATTTTGGTGTGAAAGTCACTGATGGTGAGTTATATCCTTTTCAGAAACAAAAACAAGTGCCAGAGCGTTGTCTGTATGATTATTAGGAAAATATAAAGCTTTATCCTACCCCTAAACTAAATGGTACTCTCTGTAATTGTTCTATATGTTTTTATTAACTATGCTTCCAAAAAGACAGAATGTCATAGAATTCTAGTCTAGAAAGAAGAATGGAGGAGGAGACAGTTGCCCATGTTGGGAGCCTATAAAATCTTGAAGGAGATGCACAGGGCTAAAAATAGCTCTATCATTCTATTCATGCATTCACCTTGAACTGAGGCTTCTCCTTTAAGGCAGAGAGCCTTATTGAGAAAAAAATTTTTTTTGTAAATCCTGCCATACCCATACTAGAGAGTAAATTCATAGACCTTTTTACACTTGAATGATACTTAGTGAAAATAAAGAAACTCAAGAAGGAAGCATAGAATCATATAATTTATTGTTGTACTGTACCTTTTATATCATTCAGTTTGCCCAAGGTCACAAAGTAAGGTAACATAGCCAGCAATTGATCCAGGGCCTTGTGGTTTCAAATAGAAAACTCTTACCATTAATAAGGACAACTAGCATTTAAATATGGCACTTTAAAGGTTGCAAGGCACTTTCTTTGTATATGTTTGGTCATCTATATCCAAAGTAAGTAATATTCTTAATGCTAGTAGTATCATCAAGGATTAGATAGAATCATAGATGAGGAATTCCAAATAATTTGAGTAGCAGGAAAAATAGGCACTTCCAAATTTTTTCAAAATGTTTTTTTAAATTCACGGTCCTTTTGAATTATGGTAGACACCTGTGCTCTTTAATGTAACTAGCTTTGATGCCATTCTCAAAATCCAGACACTTTAAACTAAAAATCCAGACACAATTTTTTTATGTCTTAGACCTCTTTGGCAATATGGTGACATCTGTGAACCCCCTTCTCTGAATAATGTGTGTTGCCTACATTTACAACTGAAAGAAATTTTGAGTTATACAATACAATTGTATACAATATACAATTTTGAGTTTTATTATGTTAGTAAAATAAATGTGATTTTTTTTTCCCCACCAAAGCATTTTATTCTGAAAACTATCCTCAGACCATCTTCCCTGAGTCAACCTCTGGTTTAAAAGCTGACCCATTCCAACATTATATGACCTTTATGTTCTCATATTAGTTTGTATAACTGGCAATATTTCTAGTTACACAGTGGTTCTGGCTAGGGTGTTTGGATGATATGTTGTTCAACTTGTTGTTGAACATTATCTTTTCCTTTCCACACCATAGAAGATTAATATATTCATACCAGTTTACAAAAAAAAATTGCTTTTCCTTCTTTTAGGACATTACATTTGTAAGTTTAAAATAAATATTTACAAACAAAAGGTCAACTTGAAATTTATTTAAAGCCAAATTTAAAGCCAGATTTTAATAATCTAAAGTTTACTTTTTCTAGGAAACCTCTAATAATTAAACCTATCCTAGTGTTTTTAGATTACTTTTAGATAAAGTTATTTAGTCAAATGATTTTTAAATTTTTTTTAATTACAAACTTGACAGAATCAGTAATGACATTTTTGTATAACAAAGGTGTCAAATAGAAATGGCGCCACTAAATTAAATATAAGTCAAAATGCAAAAGGATCCCTATAGGTCACATATTGATTTTGAAAATCACATATTAAAGTTATCTTTGTTTTATTGGATTTTTATTTAATTTAGTGAAATATTTCCCAGTTATATTTTAATCCAGTTAGGATTGCTTAGTTGTATTGTGGGTCATATGCATCCCACCCATATTTTATACCATTAGTGCTTGTTTTTGTAACATTTTTATCAATTAATAAGCAGTTATTTTCTTTCCCTCCCACCTCCCCTCAGAAAAGGAAAAAAAAAGAATAACAAAACTCTTATACAACCATGCACAGCCAACCAAAACACATACCCCCACATTGACTGTCCAAAAATGTATTTCTCATTCTGAATTTTGAGGCCAAATTACCTCTCTCTCAGGAGAGGAGCAACCCATTTCCTCATTAGACCTCTGATGTCTTGGTCATTCCTCTGATTAGGTTCCATAAGTTTTTTCAAAGTAGTTTGTTACAACTTGTTTTTTTTAAGTATATACTTAAGTATAATTAAAGTTAACATGATAGTATACACACTGCCCTGCTTGTCTGTGTCCTCCCTTTGAATTCCTTCTTGCATTCTTTAGTGTATTTTTATCTAATTTACATTATTTTCTTCTTTTTTTTTTTATTAACACAATACTGCCTACTCTAAAAGTCTTCCCCTGATGTTAAGGCTTCTCATTAAGCAATTAAATATAGTCAAAATAAGTTCACACATTTGTGTGTATGAAAATATATGTCCCATTCATAATGCTAATTTAACACTTCTCTCAAGGGCAGAAAGCTAAAGCATCTCCAGTGCTTAGTAAGTGTCTGATATATAGTAAGCCCCTAATAAATGCTTCTTGATTTATTTTGGAATCATGATTGGTAATCTCATTGATTAGAGTTTGTGTCTTTCAGAATGATTTTCCTTGATATTATCATTGACAATGTATGACAAATAATTATTGAAATTCTAGTAATCTAGCTTTACATTGTCCAGGAATATCATTGTTTTAAATGCTTACCTAAATAATTTTATTCTCTTTAAAACAGTTTTTGAAATCATTTGCTTATTTTCTGGTTTTATAAAATGAATTCAGGTGTGTGTGTGTGTGTGTGTGTGTGTGTGTGTGTGTGTGTGTGTGTGTGAAAAATAAGATTAGCACTTTTTCAGTATTTCCAAGTATGATATAATAAAATGATTACTGGATTTGGAGTCAAAGGACCTGAGTTCAAGTTCTGATTCTCTTACTTAACTACCTTGGTGACTTTGGACCAGTTATTTCATGTATCTGGGCCTCTATTCTTCATCATAACAATGAAGGGAGTGGCCAGGAAACCACCTAAGATCCTTTCAAGCTCTAAATCTGTTTTCTAAGTATTTTTTTAAATTTAACTTACAATTTGTTTATTTAATAAAAGTTAGTTTTCACAGTTAATTATGTGATGATTTTACCAACTAATATTTAGTAGTACTTTTATTCATAAAATAGCCTTCAGCCAGAATTGTTATGTGTGCAAATGTTTTAGATTGAGCCATAATGACCATGTGACTACACATATTTTTCACAATAATTCAGTGTATTCTAAATGGTTTTGCACATTAATAATTTGCTGTTACTTTCCTATTCCTCCTGCTCTTGTGAATATGGAAAATTTACCTTTAAAATATGTTTGAATTGTAGGCAAATTTTAAAGTATCTAAATGAAAATTTTTCTTCATTAAAAATCTAACTTTAAAATGGAATTAGATTAAATTAAAACACAAATTAAAAGAAAATACTCCTGTCCACTTGAAAAAATATATGCTTATAAATGTTATTTAATCAAAAAGTTAAGCTTTAAGATGAAAATTCATAGTTGCAAAAATGCTTTCCAGTGCTGTCTTGCATGCTCCATGGAGATTCTTTAGGAAAGTGGCATGGTACAATAGAAGTAGCAGTTGTTATAAACTTAGAAGACCTTAGCCTTGACAGTGATATATTATTACCTGAAATACTTTGGGCAGTTCACTTAACCTCACAGGCCTTAGTTCTCGCCTGTAAAATGAAGTAGTTAGATTGATTGATCTCTGAGGTGTCTTCTAGATCTAAATCTATAATGTTAGGAGCCAATTTACATTATGTATGTTAAAGTTTGTATGTTCAGGTCGCCATTGTTAATTTTTCTGTACTATCATCACTTAAAATGCCTTTGGCTTTGATTTTTAGGTTAAATATTTGCAAAATCATACTAATATAATTTTTTTTTCCTTCTCTCTCCTCTCCCCTCCCCCTTTACTATTTAGAAAATATCAGAAAGGAACCAGAGTACGCCTGCGCCTGCTAGATCTTGAACTCACATCCAGATTCCTGGGAGCAAAAACAGATACAACTTTACTAGAAGCTGATGCAGTTCTCTTGGGAATCCAGGATAGTAGGGACACAAAGTCAAAGGAAGAGAGTTCAAAAGACAAATAAACTTTGGTGATTTCAATACTTTAGAGACCATTTTGTTAAGCTCAGATGTTCACCAGATGTGAAATTAGTACAATGCACTGTGAATGAAGAAATTATGGAAATCTCAACAAATAAAAAGCCATAATTGCAGCTAATATTTATCAGTATTTTTTCCTTTTCATGCTTTTTCTTTTAAACACTCTTCCTTAGAGTGATATTAATTTTTAAGTAAAACCAACTATTCTTAAGAATTATTGTTGTTGAAGGATTAGCAGTTCTTAAGAATTTGGGGAAACCAAAAGAAGGTTTTAAATGGGTACATAAAGGGTAACATAAGTAAATTAGGGGAGCATGGAAAAAATTAGCTTTCAGACCTAGGGATAAAAAGAGTTTGTGACCAAACAAGAGATAAAGAGGATCAGTAAAATGGATCATTTTGATCATTACATCAAATTAAAAAATGTTTTACAAAAACAAAACCAAAGATAGCCAAAATTATATGGAAAGAGGAAATGGGGGTAGGTGGAGGTGGAGGTTGAAACTTAAAGTCAGTTTCTCTGTTAAATACCTTCATTCTCAAGTGTATAGGAAACTGAGCTAAATAGTCATATGAAAAAATACTCTAAATATTGATTACAGGACAAATTAAAGCAACTCTGAGGCATCACCTCACATCCATCAGATCGACTAACATGCTAGAAAAGGAAAATGAGGGGGTGGGGGAGGGAAGTAAGATTGGGGGGGAAATTGTAAGACTCAATATCTTTAATAAAAGTAAATTTAAAAAAAAGGAAAATGAGAAATGCTAGAGGGGATGTGGAAAAATTAAGGACACATATGAACTTGTGAACATTCTGGAGATCAATTTGGAGCTATGTCCAAAGAGTTATACAACTGTGCATGCCCTTTGAATCAGCAATATCATTACTAGGTTTGTATCCCAAAGAGATCAAAGGAAAGGAAAGAGACTTAAATGTACAAAAATATGTATAGCATCTCTTTTTTTTTGGTGGCAAAGAATTGTAATTTGAGGAGATGCCCCTTAAATGGAAAATGGCTAAACAAGTTGTGATATATGATTGTAGATGGAATACTATTGTGATTTAAGAAATGAAGAGAGGAAGAAAATTACAGACCTATCTCCCTGATGAAAATAGATGCAAAAATCTTAAATAAAATCTTAGCAAAATGATTACAACAAGTTATCACTAGGATAATACATTATGACCAAATAGGATTTATCCCAGGAATGCAGGGTAGGTTCAATATTAGGAAAACTGTCAGTATAATTAATTATATCAACAACAAACCTATCAGAAATTATATGATTATATCAATAGATGCTGAAAAAAGCTTTTGACAAAATACAGCACCCATTCCTACTAAAAACACTAGAGAGTGTAGGAATAAATGGACTGTTCCTTAGAATAATAAGCAGTATTGATCTGAAACCAGCAACAAGCATTATATGCAATGGGGAGAGGCTAGAGGCATTTCCAATAAGATCAGGGGTGAAACAAGGATGCCCATTATCACCACTACTATTCAATATCATTTAACAATTAGAGAAGAAAAAGAAATTGAAGGAATTAGAATTTGGAAGGAAGAGAAAAAATTCTCCCTCTTTGTAGATGTCATGATGGAGATTACCTGGAGATTACCAAGAAATCATCCAAAAAACTGCTGGAAACAATAATCAATTTTAGCAAAGTTGCAGGATATAAAATAAACCCTCATAAAACCTCAACTTTTCTATATATGTCTAGCAAGATACAGCAGGAAGAGCTAGAAAGAGAAATCCCATTCAAAGTAACCTCAGACAATATAAAATACTTAGGAGTCTATTTGCTAAGGCAGATTCAGAAACTTTTTGAAAACAATTACAAAACACTTCTCACACAAATAAAATTAGATTTAAATAACTGGGCAAACATCAACTGCTCATGGATAGGTAGAGCTAATATAATAAAAATGACAATTCTACCAAAACTAAACTACCTGTTTAGTGCCCTACCAATCAAAATTCCAAAAAATTACTTTAATGAGTTAGAAAAAATTGTAAGTAAATTCATATGGAGAAATAAAAAGCCAAGAATTTTCAGGGATCCAGTGGAAAAAGTGCAAAAGGTGGCTTAGCCTTACCAGACCTAAAATTATATTATAAAGCACCAATCATCAAAACTGGCTGGTATTGGTTAAGAATTAGGGTGGTGGGGGGGCAGCTAGGTGGTGCAGTGGATAGAGTACCGGCCCTGAAGTCAGGAGTACCTGAGTTCAAATCAGGCCTCAGACACTTAATAATTACCTAGCTGTGTGGCCTTGGGCAAGCCACTTAACCCCATTTGCCTTGCAAAAACTAAAACAAACAAAAAAAAAGAAATAGAGTGGTGGACCAGTGGAATAGACTAGGTGCAATAACAGGAAACGATTATAGTAGTCTGCTGTTTGATAAACCCAAAGAGTCCAGCTGTTGGGATAAAAGCTCTCTCTTCAATAAAAACTATTAGGACAATTGGAAGTTAGTATGGAAGAAACTTAGACCAACACCTCACACCCTATATGTACCAAGATAAGTTCAAAATAGGTACAGGATTTAGACATAAAAAACAATATTTTAAGCAAACTAGAAGATCAAGGAGTAGTTTACCTGTCAGAACTATGGAAAGGGGAGCAGTTTATTACTAAGGAAGAGATGGAGAACATCACTAAAAATAAACTAGATGATTTTGATTACATTAAATTAAAAAGCTTTTGCACAAACAAAACCACTGTAACCAAGATCAAGAGAAATGTAAATTGGAAAACAATCTTTACAAGTAATGTTTCTGACAAAGGACTCATTTCTAAAATATACAGAGAACTGAGTCAAATTTTAAAAAAAAGCCATTCCCCAATTGACAAATGGTCAAAGGATATGCAAAGGCAACTTACAGATGAGGAGATCAAAGCAATCCATAGTCATATGAAAAAATTGCTCTAAATTATTACTTATTAGAGAAATGCAAATTAAAGCTTCTCTGAGGTACCACCTCACACCTCTCAGACTGGCCAGTATGGCCAGATAGGACAATGATCATTAATGGAAGGGTTGTGGGAAATCTGGGATGCTTTTACATTGTTGGTGGAGCTGTGAACTCATCCAACCTTTCTGGAGAGCAGTCTTGGAACTATGCCCAATGGGCAACAAAAATGTACACTCTTTGATCCAGCAATACCACTACTGGGTCTATACCCTGAAGAAATGATGAAAAAAGGTAAAAACATCACTTGTACAAAAATATTCATAGCAGCCCTATTTGTGGTGGCAAAGAATTGGAAACCAAGTAAATGTCCTTCAAATGGGGAATGGCTTAGCAGACTGTGGTATATGTATGTCATGGAACACTATTGTTCTATTAGAAACCAGGAGGGATGGGATTTCAGGGAAACCTGGAGGGATTTGCATGAACTGATGCTAAGTGAGATGAGCAGAACCAGAAAGACACTGTCCACCCTAATAGCAACATGGGAGCCATCATCAACCTTGATGGGCTTGCTCATTCCATCAGTGTAACAATCGGGGACAATTTGGGGCTGTCTGTGATGGAGAATACCATACAGATGGATACAGATCCAGAGAAAGAACTGTGGAGTTTGAACAAAGACCAAGGACTATTATTACCTTTAATTTAGGGGGAAAAAAAAGTATTGTCTGATCTTATATCTATCTCTTATACTTCATGTTTCTTCCTTAAGGATATGATTTCTCTCTCATCACATTCAATTTGGATCAATGTATACCATGGAAACAATGTAAAGCCTGGCAAATTGCCTTCTGTGGGGGGGTGGGAGGAGGGAAGTAAGATTAGGGGAAGAACTGTAAAATTTTTCAAATAATATATTGCAAAAAAAATAAAAATCTTTATAATTCAAAAAAAAAGAAATGAAGAGAGGAATAGTTTCCAAAAAAACCTGGGAAGATATGAACTGATGCAAAATTAAGTGATCAGAACCAGTACATTGTACACAGTAATAGCAATATTGTAATACTGATCAAGTGTGATTTATCTACTCTGATGAAGATCCAGAATAATTCCATGAAAAATAGTATCCACTTTCACAGAGAATATAATTAGACTATAATTTTCTCATTTTCTTTATTTTTCTTGTTTTGTTTTTTTATTTTTTTTGCAATGTGGCTAAAATGGAAATATGTTTGCATGGGGGGGAAAATAATATGTAACTCATAAAAACATCATTTTAAACAAAAGTTTAACCCAAAATCCTTTAAGTATATAACAAAGACACTCATTTTCTATATGACTGTCCACAAATCAGCATGGTTTATTATGAGTTTAAGATGTTTAATTTGGTCCAATAGAGGAGTAAATTATTTTTCTTGTGTTCTTTCTTCATCTAACAAGTCAAAGATTAAAATAATTACTGTGATTTTGTAAACTTATTTTATCGGTAGCAGCCTCACTTTGATTCATTATATATTTGAGGGAATAGGTGAAAGAGATCTTATTCTTTCAGCTCTAAAGCACATTGAGTAATAATACAGTAGTTTTGGTCTTTTAATCTTACTGGAAATTTCTTATAGCAATTTTATGATATTCTTAATTGAAAATGTCTTTTCTTTCTCACCTTATTTATATAAGGTTTAATGTTGATGAATTTTTCATAGTAGTGGTGATAGCTTATATGCATATTCATGGAGCTACAGAGCACAGCCCTGCTCACAAATCCCCTACCTACATCTATATCTTACATGTACCTAATCTTCCTTCAACAAAGGGCAAAGTTTTTTTATTCTGTATCAAGATTTTGATAAAAGACCTAAACTATACTTTGTTGAGTTAAGGCATTGACTTATTCCCATTAAAGTGCAATTAGTCAATAAACCAACCCATTTATATAATCCCTATTATTTCCAAAATTTGTAGAAAAGGTATTAGAATATTCTGAGGTACCTGAAGGTAAAGAGGAGTTTGTTGCAGAGAAGAGGAAAAGGTGAAGTAGAGGGATATAAAAAACAAACTTCAAAAAATTATGATTTTTGCTACCTTTATAATTCTGCCTAAGACCAATTCTGTTTAATTCCATTGTGTGTGGATAAATAGAAACTAGGTATGGAAAATTTTTTGTTCTTGGTTTCACATGTGCACATTTCAGCAGGGCCCTCGAAATGAGGTGGTAAGAAACACTTCAAGTTTAATTTTTTTTTAATATGGCTGGTTTCATTCCCAGTTCCATTGTTTTCAGCCTTATCCCACTCTTCATAACTGCATTTTGAGTCTTCTTGGCAAAGATACTGGAGTGGTTTGCCATTTCCTTTTCCAGTTTATCTTACATTTGAGGAAACTGAGGCACCAGAGTTCAGTGACTTGCCCAGGATCACACAGCTAGTGACTGAGGCCAGATTTGAATTCAAGGATGATTATTTTTCCTTTCTTCATGCCAGCACTCTCTCCGCAATGCCATTTCCCAAAGGTGTGATGATTTACTATAGTACTTTACTCAAAAAGTGGTTTCTTAGAGTTGGAAGGAGTAGCAGAAGTGACATAGTCTATTGACTAAGATTGAGAAATCTCTATCCAGTATACTCAACAAACAGTCATCTAGGCTTTAATTTAAGACTTCTGCTATGGAGAAACTGACCCTCTCCTAAGGTAACCCATTCCATTTTCAGATAACTACTTGTTCAGTAGTTTTTCTCATACAGAGCTTAAATTTTTCCTTTGTATTTTTTTTTACCCATTTTTTCTAGTTGTCATGCCTTCTAAGGCCAAGGCTCTTCTCTTTTTTCTATTTTTGCTTTTGACTTCTGAGATCACAATCGCTATACTTACTTTTTTAACTTCAGCTTAAACATTAGATTCTGGTCCAGTACTGGTCCAGCATGAAAGTCTCTGAAATACTTGAAGATGGCAATCATATTGTTCCCCCCCCCCAAAGTCTTCAGGCTGAACACACCCAATTCTTTCAACAGATCCTCTCTGCATGATCTTAATGAAATCCCTTCATCATTCTGGCTGTCCTTTTGGACATTTTCAAGCTTATCAATGTCCTTTCTAAAATGTGATACCCAGAACTGAATACTAAAAATCAGCTATGGTTTGATTAGGAAAATATAGGGGGACTCTTATCTCTCTTTTTTGGGCTACCTTGTTTTTATACTCCCTAAAATCATATCTCTTGGAGTTGCTATGTTACCATTGGCTCCTATCAAACTTAAAATCCACTAAAAACCACATATCTTTTTTTCAAATGAACTGCTTATCTATCTATATCTCCACCACAGTGGATCTTGATTATATTCTCCAACATACTAACTACTTGATAAGCATCATTCTCCAAAGCTTTCATAAAACTATTTACTTTAATAGCATATGCCTGACACATAGTAGGCACTTAATAGATGTTGTTTGATTAACATAAGGCTAATTCTCTAGAGCATCCTGTTAGAAATCAAGTTGACATCAAACTATTAATGATTATTCATCTAGTTCTGAATCTATTTAAAAGCAGTCCACTCTTTCCATCTTCTCTACAAAAGAGCATGAGAAGCTTTGTAGCAGGGTGAAGAGACCTTGCTTAGAAGCCAGGAGACCTGAATTAAAATCTCATCTTGACTATCTATCACCTTGAGAAAGTCATTTAACCTCCCCAAGTCACAGTTTCCCTATCTGTAATGATTTCTGATCTTCCAGTTCTAGGATCATTATTCCCTGAAGTTCTTCACTAAAATATTGTTGATGTTCAGTCATTTGTCATGTCTGACTCTTTGTAACCCTATTTGAGGTTTACTTGGCAAAGACACTGGGGCAGTTTCATTTTACTGATAAGGAACTGAGGCAAAGAGGGTTAAGTGACTTGCTCAGGATTACACAGCTAGTCAGTGTTTGAGGTCAGATTTAAACTCATTATGATAGTGATTATGATGATGACACCTGGCTAAAATTTAAGTGTCTATAAAATATTGTGTGTGTGTGTGTGTGTGTGTGTGTGTGTGTGTAAATTACCTATGGAATGTATCTGGTCTATTCTTTCTAGTTCAGATCCATGATTTCATCAGTGTGGAAAACTCCAAATGTAGAAACTTTCCATCAATAAGGTCACCAATTCATCTGAGTTTTGTAAATAAAAATGTAAGTCAAATCAATCCTGTCAAGACTTCTGTGACTTCTACTTTATGACAATTGTATATGTAATACAAATCCTATTATTCCTTATCTAATTGAGAGGAACAGGACATTTCAAACAAATCCCATCTTCATTGCTTCCTAGGTTCATTTTTCAGAGAGACCAAAGAAGTGCTGAAGCAGCTTACAGAGATATACATCTTTTATTGTACAGCCTTGGGGGAAAAAGACTACACAGGGTCATGTTCACAGTCTTCACAGTCCAAGTTTGCTTGTCAGTTTCCCAAGTTCCTAGTCCACTTTTTCCCCTTGTCCAGTATGCTCCATGTCCACCTGTCCACTATCTGCATTGCCTGGTGTCTGCTCTGCATGCTAGCTATCCACTTCTGTAGTTGCTCACTGTCTGCAAGCAATGCTCTACCCACTCTCCATGGTCTGCCCCCAGCCTGGACAGTTATGAGCTCTAGAACAACCAGCATCATGCCAAATCCAAGATTTACATCAGTAGCAACTATAAGTGGGTAACTACTTCTATGCCTAAATGAGGCCTGAATGTGCAGTCTTGATTATATCACCATAATCTCCTAATATGAGTCTTTCCTGGTTAGGCTGGACAACTGTGATTAAGGGAGATTCACATTCCATTTCTAGTCAAATGATTTACCTTACAATCTGTAACATAAAGAGTCAGGATGTGATTAGGACTGCCAAGAAGCTGAGTAACTTGCCCATGGTCCCAAGCCCAACTGCTTTGTGCTGTCTTTTGGATTGCCTTCCTGTCTCAGTCCATTCCGAGCTTTCACATTCTTGTCACTATTCTTACGGGACCACATGAGGACCAATGCTGACCATGGCTAGTGTGATGATGTTAAAGCTTAAGATTGAATCAAAATGAAACAACCAAAACAATCAAATATGTTTACTTAAAAGAATATTTAACTAGGATTCTACACTTGTTCTGGTAGATTCTTCCCAGCTTGTTTTCATTCAGAATTTATCTAGTGTTGGATCAGAAGATAGGGTTGACTTCCATGGCGTGGGATATCCATCCAGTCAGAAAAATACCAACTCATTGGGGGTTGACCTTTGTATATTCTGTGTCCTGGAAGATATATCAAGCTTAAAACCATACTCTTAGATTAATCAAGACTTGAAATAACTTCCCTGATTCATAGAGAAGCACTGGTCTGGCCTACATGGAATGAACCCTAGTAAATATTATTTCTAGAATTCTTGTATTAATCTTCTTGTTCCCTTCCCTCAATTCCATCTTCTGTACATGTCTCTTTAAAAAAAAAGATGGACAACATAATGCTAAGCAATCATATAGATCTTTCTTATAAGGATTATTTCCATTTTGAGCTTTAGAGTTTCATTAATGAGAATTTTAAACCTCCCAAGCTGACTTCCCTAGAGCATGTTAGTTCCATGACATCCACTTTATTCTTTCTCTGAAACCTGAAATCTTTTCCCAAATCATGTATATTATATATAAATCATGTATATATATATTGGATCATAGAATTCTCCTACCTTCTATTACAAATACTGACTGGTCACTTCTCCCTAAGGATCACATCATTTCCACTCCAGCCACTGGGTTTTGCTTTTGATAAGAATTAGAGAGAGAGAGAGAGAGAGAGAGAGAGAGAGATTATGGGCATCACCTGCCACTACTGTTACAGGCTTTCTGTTTCCCCAAAATCCAAATTCACCATTTTCATCCATTTCCTTTTTCAATCCAGTTAGGTTGTAATATCTTCTAATGGCATTATTGCTTCTATCATCCAAATCCTCTCTACCATTCTTTTTGCCATTCCTAAAAGTTTTTACATAAGTATTCAATCCATCCTTCATACCCCTGTCAAAAATTATTTCCCTAAAGCATTAGTTGGACTGTATGAGCCTCCTATTCAAATTAAATTCAATGGATACCTATTAATTCTAGAAGATCAACTTTTTAAATTTAGATCTTCAAATATATTTTAATGTAAAATTAGTACAATAGCACATGTATATAATAATAAATAAATATATCTTGTGGATAAATGCTCACATATTTTTACTGAAATAATGCATCATACAAAAAGTCTTGAGACTATTGGTCTGTGTGTCTCTCAGACACACATATGTTTACTTCCAAAATAAACCTTTCTCTTCTGAAACCATTTCTGTCATTTGGAAACAATATCCCTTAATTTCTTTGGCTTTCTTATTTACAAAACAGGGTGGTTTGTACTGCTAATGTCCCTTTCAACTCTGTCTATGAACTTGTGATGTGAACTAACTATGAGCCAACTATGCTCTTCAGGTCTTAACCTAAAAAATATTGTTTCAAGAATGATTTAGGTTAACTCATAGATGATAAATTCCCATCAAGTTTCCAAAGAAAGTAAAAGATTTGGAAGGTATATCCCTAATATCCTGATATTGACATTAGAAAGAGTAAATCTTTTTTTAAATTTTCTGTGTCATTGTAAGAAAGTACTGCATTTCTTAGAGCATTAATCTGAATCAGCATTCCATTTTTTTTTTAGGTTTTTGCAAGGCAAATGGGGTTAAGTACCTTGCCCAAAGCCACACAGCTAGGTAATTATTAAGTGTCTGAGACCTGATTTGAACCCAGGTAGGTACTCCTGACTCCAAGGCTGGTACTTTATCCACTACACCACCTAGCCACCCAGCATTCCATTTTTTACAATATTTTTAAAACTGCTAAATGAATAACAAAAAAAAGAATTTCTCTAGGATGCATTTTGGATCTCCTCCAGATCTTCTCTACTAATCTATAGAAATCTCTTTGTTCTGGAAGTTCACTTCACTCTGAACTTCACACATTAAAAGTTCCTTCTGGTCCCACCCTCAGACTTCTTTTCTCTCTTGGATTGATTGGTTCTTTTCCAAGCTTCCCTCTTAGATGCCTTAGATGCCCAGGTCAACTTTGTCTTAATTCCTGGCCAGGCTGCACCTTTGACAACTTTCTCTACTGTGCCCCTATTTTGTGTACTTTAGTGTAATTTCCTTATCATGTATTGTCTATCCCTGTTAGAATGTAAGCTCCTTGGAAGCAGGCAATATCTCTTATTTTTTTTTTTAACTTGGATTAATATCCTCAGGACTTAATAGTACAGGACTTAACACATAATAAATACTTAATAAAACCTTCTTAGTATATTCAGAGAGGAACCAGGATGAGAGAATTGGGAACTGAGCCAAACAAAGAACCATTCTTAAAAGGAATTTGGGGATACCCAGCCTAAAGGGGAAAATATTTGAGGGAAGAGGTTGATGTGATACCTGTGTTTAAATATTTAAGGACTGCTATAGGTAAGACATATTGGACATTTTCTTTATAGTTTCAGAAAAGAAAACCAAGATTAATGATTGGAATATAGAAAGAAGAACTTTGTAAAAATAAGAAAAAGCATGAAAATGAAATGAGCTGCCTAATAAAATAACAAATTCCTTTATTGTAGCTATTAAAACAGATAGGACAGTCCCTTGTCAGAAACATGGTTGAAGACACTCATGTATGAGAAAGGGCAAGATCACCTCCAGGTTTCAACTCTGAAATTGTGTGGTTCAAAGTTGAGTGATTCCCTGCCGACAGTATTCAAACTGGAAATCCTCACAGACAAAAACAGGAAAGAAATTAGACTATATGAATTTGCCTTCATTTGAGGTCTCATTTTAGTGTTTTATATGTAGGAGTTTGAACACACAGGTTCAAACAAATTATAAGGTGATAAAACCATTAGGTCACTAGGCAAACTCTTTAGAAACCAGAAAAGCTGCCTACTCCCAAAATTGCCTGTTGAAAAAAACAATACAGCAATTTAATCACACAATGTAGACTCCAAATCATTTTGTTTTCAGAAAAAATGCCCTTGAGATTTTGATAACAATAATTATTTCAAATGAGAGGGAAAAAAGAGAACAAGATACATTTCTCCAAGCAGAATTTAAAAACATGATATTTCATTAAAGATGCAGTAGACACCACAGAAGCTAATAAATAGAGATGGAATATAGTTTGTCATTCCAGCCCCCAAAATCATACTTGAAGTTAGGAGAATTACACTAACAAAGTAGACAGCTGTGAGGAGATTGGCATCTGCCAGCAAATGAAGCAGACTATTGGTAGAAATAAGAATGCATGGGGGGGGGGGTTGTTATTTTTTACCACTATTTAAGTGTATTAAGTATATTACCACTATTTAAGTATTTACCACTATTTTACCACTATTTAAGTATTTTCAGTAGTAATCAGCATTCTTGTGCATTTCCAAAACAATCTCTAAATAAGTCTTATTATCTTTGGTATGCCACCTCCAAATCTACAGAATTTTCTTCATAATGTCCAGGTTTTTATACATTATTCCTCTGCTCAAAAACTTTCAGTAGCTTCCAGTTGCCAACCAAATAAATCTACTAATTACATATCCTGGAATTCAAGGTTCTTCATAATTTCATGTGGCACAGTAGATAGAATTCTGGACTTGGAATTAGGAAGACCTGAGTTCAAACACTGTGACCCTGGATGTGTCACTTAACCTCTCTCAAACTCAGTTTCCCCATCTGTAAAGTAGGGATAATACCTCCCACCCCAGGTTGTTGTGGTAAACAATGAGATAATATATGTAATAATATTTATCCAATTATATGTTTGTCTTTATGTATAGAATGATTCATAGTTGTATTGATATAGTTTTTACAGGTATCTTAGTAGCTAGTCTATGAAAAATTTATGTTTTCTGCAGTAATTTTATATGGAAATGACTCAAGCAGTAACTTGTACATAAAGAATGCAGCAACAGGATTTGAACTGGTGGGATTCATTTTTCTACTTGTATTATGATAGTGAATTTAAAATCTTTTATTCCAGTTTGATAACAAAGATCTGGGAGATTTAGAAGAGATTAAATACAGAAGAAAATGTACTCAGTTGTTAGTTACTGGTTAGTAAGATACATAAATAGAAAAAAATAGCTCAAATACCTCAGAACTTTTTCAGTACTACTTGGTTTGTTGTTAGCATAAAAAAAATCTAATGATTTTTTAAAAAAATATTTTATTTATTCATTTTTCCAAGCACAAGCAATGGTAGTTTTTGCCATTTTTGGCAAGGCTTTGAATTTTACATTTTTCTCCCTCCCTCCTTTCTCTTCCCCCTTCCTTCAACAGAAAGCAATCTCTAAAAGATCTACATTTATAACCATGGTAAACAATAGATCCATATTGATCATGTTATGAGAGAAGAATCAAGTCCATACAGAAGAAAGAAAACATTAAAGAGGGAAAAAATGACATATTACATAAGGCAACTTTTAAAAATTGAAGATAATAAGCTTTGGTCTTCATTTAAACTCCATAATTCCTTCTCTAGATTTGGGTGGTATTTTCCATCATAAGTCTTTCAAATTTGTCTTTGATTATTGTACTGCTGAAATGAAAAAATCCATCACAGTTGATCATCAACCCATGCTGTTGTTAGTGTGTATAATGTTCTTCTGATTCTGCTCATTTCACTCCACATCTATACATGCAAGTCTTTCCAGGCTTTTCTGAAATCCCATCTCTCATGATTTCTTATTAAACAATAATGTTCCATCACAAGCATATACTACAATTTGTTCAGCCATTCCTCAATTGATGGGCATCCCCTCAATTTTCAGTTCTTTGCCATTATAAAAGGAGCTATTATGAATAAAATCCAATGATTTTTGTAGATTTATTTTATATGTTACTACTTTTCAGAATTTATCATTTTAATTAATTTATAATTTTGTCTTTAGTATTTGCTTTTGATTTTGTTAATTTCCCTTCTGATTTTCAGAACTTTTGTTTTGATGTTTAGTTGACATTTTTGGATCATTATTTTTCCAGGTTTGGGGATTTTTTTTAGTTGCCTGTCTAAATCATTGATTTATTTTTTGTTGTGATATATTCAGAAAGAGGGGCCTCTCTCCTATGAGACCTGTGTTACTGTATCTTAAAAGTTTCATGTTGTCTCATTTTCATTTTCTTGGATGAAATTTTTTTTAGGATTTCTTCTTTAGGATTTCTTTAATTCTGTAGAATTAAAATATTTCATCTCACATTAATTTTTAGTTATCTCCTAAAAGGTTCTTTACTGAACATTATTTTTATTGCACTGTGGTCAGTAAAGTATGCCAATCTGTATTTGATTATGAGATTTTTATGCCCTGATAAATTGTCAGTTTTTGTAAAAGTGTCACACACCTATGAGATTGTATCTACTTCTTGCTACACTCATTTAGTGATCATCTGGGAGCTTTTGTAAAGTTTTCTAAAATCCTAATAGTCTTTGACTTCTTGATGTTTACCATTTTGTAATATTTGATTAAATTTGAAGAAAGCACATTAGGTTCCCCAAATATGATAGTTTACTTTCTATTTCTCCATTTAAATTGATTAATTTTTCCTTAAATATTTAGATACTACATTTTTAATGCAGCTATATTTAAGACTGGTATTCATTCACTGTCATTGGTACATTTATGAAAAATGTTTCCCTGTTTATCTTTTCATGCCCTTTAGAAATTTTTTTTCTTATCTGAACTCAGAATCCTGCTACACCTACTTTTTGAGTTATTTTGAAGCATAAGACCTTTTGTAGCTATTTATTTTGATTCTGCAAGGATTTATATTTCAAATATTTTATGATAAACACCTCCCTTCACAATCTACCATCCACAGTAAGAGTTTGTTTTGCCTATAACTAATCTCTCACTTATTCTACTTTTCATCTTAACCTCTCTTCCCCTTTCCATGTTCCCATCCATTTCCTTGTTGAATTTAAAGTGTTTCTACACCAAATTCTATGTGTATGTTTGTTCACACCTCTGCCAAGTTCAGATGAAAGTGAGATGTAATATTTGTTTTCCTTTCCCCTTTTGGTATTTCCCCCCACACACATTCTGATTATGTGAAATTGTAAGTTTCACTCTTCTTCTTGCATTGTATTCCCAAGTGAAATCCTTTCCCACTCAAAATAGAATGAAACTACCCTCTATTTTCTCATTCAATTCCCTCCAAAAGCCTTAAGGACCTATTAAAGTCATTTAAAATTTTTTAAAAACCTACAGAGGCTTTTCCTTAGAAATATCATAGAAGATAGAATAGGACGTATTTGTTTTTTAAAGGCATATATTTTATTTTTTTGTCTAAATGAAAATCCTTACATTTTATTTTTTCCAATTACATATAATAAAACTTGTTAGTAGTTTTTTTTTATTTGAATTACAAACTTTCTCTTTCCCTTCCTTACCACCTTCTTGGGAAGGCAAACTCTTTGATATAGATTATACATGATTCAGTTATTCAGAACATTTCCATTATCGCCATGTTGCTAAAGAAAACACAGACCAAAAAAATAATTTTTAACGAAAGTATTCTTCAGTCTGCATTTAGGCTCCATCATTTCTTTCTATGGAAGTGGAAAGCATTTTTCAACATAAGTCTTTCAGAATTGTCTTGAATCACTGTATTTCTGAGAATAGCTAAGTTATACACCATTGGTGATTAAACAATGTTATTACTATGTACAATGTTTTCCTTGTTCTGATCACTTCAATTTGCATCATTTCATACCAGGTTTTTCCAAAACCATCCTGTTCATCATTCTTTTTTTGCTCATTATTTCTTATATTTCCATCACAATCATATACCACAACTTGTACATTCCCCAATTGATGTGTATCACCTTAATTTTCACATCTTTGTCATCACAAAAAGAGCTGCTAAATAATTTTGTATATAAAAGATTTTATTTTATTTTCTCCTGGTCATTGATTTCTATTTGATAATTTCAATTTCCTTGGAATATGTTACTTGAGTAAGATATTGTACCTTTACCCTAAATTATTCTCTTTCCAATGAATTCCCCTCAAGCTCTCATTTGATTTATAATATTCTTTTTGTATCTCAGAATTCTAATAACTTTGTAGATAAACTATACTTTTATCTGAGGCTCTGCCCTTCGACCCTGGAAAGCTATTGTTTTCCTCAAGACTTGTATCCTAGACACAGAACTGTATCTATACAGTTTCTAGAATATTGGTGTCTTCTTCTGTTTATTCATATTTCCAGCTTTACTTCCTGAGTTTACTTTTTTTTTTTTTTGGTAAGAGTGAGGCTGATTATTCCTGCATACCTGGATGAGATTGGTCCTGGTCTCTAATGCCTAGGATCCTACCATTACCCCTTTCTTCTACCAATGTCCTCTGTGTACAGAGAACTAGCAAGTTCCAGACTTCCTATGGAATATGTCTTTATTAAAAGCTTTCCTAAAATATAGTACTTAAAACTAAACATTATATTCCAGATATGCTCTGACTAGGGCAGAGCATAGTTTGGGTAGAGACTATAACCTAATTAATAATGGAGATTATGTATGGTTAATGCAGTTCAAGATTGAATTAGCTTTTCTGGTTACCATATGGATTTTGTAGATTGTTTTCAGAAAAGCTAATAAAGTTTTCTCATCTTATACTTATGAAGCTGATTTTTTTAAACCTAGTATGTTTTATTTTTCCACATTGCATTTCATCTTACTATGCCTAGAATTCTAATCGACTGACATCTTTTCTGTCATCTAGTGAGTTGACTATCTTTCTAACAATTGTATCATCTGCAAATCTAACAAGCAAATCCTCTATTCCTTTATTTAAGTTAGCAGTTCTCAAAGTTGGAGCTAATTTCCACTCTTAAAAATTATAGAGGAATCAAAGACATTTTGCTTATGTGAATTATATCTTGCAATATTGCCATATTATAAATTAAACTGGTAAATATTCATTTTAATTTAATATTAAATATTGATTCATTTGAATATAATAATATTGATCCATTATATATTAATTATAAATGACATTTTCAATGAAAAATAACTATATTTTTAAAAAATTGATGAGAAGAATGATATTATTTTTCTCATTTTTGTAGATTTCTTTAATATCTGGATTAATAAAAAATAGCTGGATTTTCCTATTTGCTTTTTCATTCAACTTATTGTGATATATTGTTTTAGTTGAAGAGGAAAATCTGGTCTCACATAGATATGTAGTTGGAAAGGGAAGAGTATTTTAATAGTTAAATCATATCTTTTTTATTTTACTATAAAAATTATTTTCATAGACTCCCTGAAAGAATATCAGGGACCTTCAAGGATGTATGGACTAGATTTTGAAAACTGGTAATCAACAACCATTCTTTGTTTGTTTGTTTAGTTTTTGCAAGACAATGGGGTCAAGTGACTTGTCCAGTAAGTAAGTCTGAGGCTGGCATTTGAACTCAGGTCCTCCTGATTCCAGGGCTGGGGTTCTATCCACTAGCTGCCCCAAAACCATTCTTTAAAATATTAAATAGTATAGAGTCAAGCACAAATCTCTGAAATTTTATACTATCTTACACAAGTTGACATTGAGCCACTGATGACTTTTCTTTGAGTTCACACATTCAAACAATTTTGAATCCAATTAAATTTGTTGTCATTTAGCCAAGTGCTTTCCATTCTGTTAACAAGGGTAACAAGAGAACTTTATGCTAGTATCTATATAAATTATACCTAAGGCAATACCAATTATACCTGCCCATGTAGTAATCTTGTCAACAAAAGGAAATTAAGTTATTTCAGTTTGAGTAAACTTGAAGCATTTTTTTTAAATCACTACTTCCTTTTCTAGATTAATCTCTGATAATATATTTGGTAATATAATCTAGAATTTGGCCAAAAGTCAAAGACCAATTCAATGGCCTGTAGTTTCTGGATGCCATTTACCATCTTTTCTTTTTTGAAAATCAGGACATTTGTCTTTTTCCCCATGATCTTTCAGAGTTCACTGATACTGATTCAGTAACTATATCTACCAAAACAATGGGATGTAACTCATCTTATCAGGTGAGAGGAGACATTTTTTACATAAGCCAGATGACCTGATTGTACAGAAGATAGATCATGATCTGGTGGAGTACCTGATTATCATTCTTTTTTTTTTTTTAGGTTTTTGCAAGGCAAACGGGGTTAAGTGACTTGCCCAAGGCCGCACAGCTAGGTAATTACTAAGTGTCTGAGATCAGATTTGAACCCAGGTACTCCTGACTCCAAGGCTGGTGCTTTATCCACTATGACACCTAGCCACTCCCTTGGTTATCATTCTTTTGCACTTCCTCCCCTCCCAAAGAAAGTTAGGAAGAAGAAGGAAGGAACAACAAAGAAAGAAGGGAGGAAATAAGGAAGGAAGAAGGAAGGAAGGAAGGGAAGAAGGAAGGAAAGGATTATATCACATAAGCACCAAGCAAAACATATTCTCATACTGGTCATAAAAATGTATTTTTCATCATACATATACACATATGTTCCTCATTTCTGTCAATAAATATTCTTCTTAATCAGTCCCCTAGACTCATGGGTTAATCATTTAGTTTATCAGAATTATTTCAAAAATCTTTCAAATTTGTCAATTTTTATAACACTGATTCAATTGCATAAATTGCTCTTCTAAGAGGTTCATACAATGCTCTTTGAAACCATTTCCCCTCATTTCTTACAGCACAACAGTATCCTATCATATTTATATACCATATTTATTCAAATACCATATTTGTTCAGCCCTAGAAGTTATGCTTGATTCTTAGGGAGTAATGATTACTCCATTTTATCGCTTATGATAAAAAAAATTAGAGGAAAATTGGGATAGTCTAATATGTTCTTAGATGTCTATGTATATATATATATATATATATATATATATATATATATATATATATATATATACAAATGCATGAAGCATAAGTAATAAACAAGGAGAGTTAGAGATTGTATTTTGAGATAAATTGATTCCTTTCTTTATCTATTAATATTTCCCCCCCTTTAAGACCAGCTGAAATGACTCTTTGTCCTTGATTTCACTTCCCTCTTCTGTCAAACAAAAATAATCCCTGTTTCTCAACTTTGAACTGTAGTAGCCTTATTGGCTTATAACTCTCATATACACCAATCACATTCTCATATATATTCTAGCACAAATTTTTTTTTATCAAATTCAATTGAATTATGCAGTGATTTTGTTTTGGGGGTCGTAATATATAAAATTTTCAAACAAATCTAACAGACAAGAGCTTTTGTTTAACAATGTTTGATAAGTGACTGTTAAGTCATCTTCCTTCCTCAGGATGACCATTTTTTCCATGACTATGTTATATGATTCCAAGGCTGACTCTTTTTTTATAAATACTTTTTTAAAATTTTGTTTTTATTTAAGGCGGTGGGTTTAAGTGCCCAAGGTCACACAGCTAAGCAATTTATTAAGTGACTGAGGCTGGATTTGAACTCAGGTCCACCTAAAAAGCCCCTCCAAGGCTGACTCTTGATAAAATTAGGATAAAATAGAGACCTGAAACTTTGATTTCATTGATATAAGGAAATTCTGAACCTAGATTCTCTACCAGTTCTGAACCTAAATTCTATACCAATTATCTGAGTACTTCTCAGTACTTTATAATCAGTACTTTATAATCTTAGAGAGTTGTTTAGTTAAAAATGGGATTTGAACTCAAATCCTGTGATTTCTATCCCCATGCTATGACTAATTTTTTGAACTTGTAATCTAGAAGAGAAAATAAGCAGACATATAGAAAAGCCCCCATACACCAAATTAGAAAGTAACATTTTTGTTAGTGTTCTCTTCTATCCCTTTATATGAACTTTTTTTTTTCCACTCTCCATATCCTTCACCTTTGTTCTTTTGACTGGCAACCAGTGCCTCTGCTCTCCCTTTCCCAAAACTCCCATGGCCTTGGTGCAGTTTATCTAAGCTCAACTAACTCACACTAAGGTATGAATGACTGATACTCTACTTAATGCAGTCATATCCAGGACCTGTCTTGGAGATTTACCTTCACGATTGTTGTGCTTGGCTGTGGGTCACCCAATAGAGCATATTATAGAGAAGGACTTTTCGACTGAGCTAGGATTATAACTTGGCAATTCCTAGTCCTCTGTCCTTTGTCATACTCAACCAAACCCTAAGAACTGTCTTTTACCTACAAAAAAATTAGAGACAGGAAGTGGCCTGGGAGGAAATTATTGCCCTTGTTTACTCAATCATGTCCTTGACAAAGATAAGTGATCAATGGACAAAAGAGAAGCTTCTCAATGGGATTATTTTCTTTTCATATATGGAGCAGCACAATGAGGTTTCTAATCAAACTTATTTTCCCTGAGTACTTTTGTGACATAAAGAGTTGAACCCAAGTCATTTCAACATTACATTATCTTGAAACAATAGTTATTCTATGAGCAAGCAAATTTTACATATATAACTATATATTTGTGTATACAATATTAAATGTATATACATGTATATAACATACAAATATATTGTGACTCTTTATAAAGTTACCTCTTGGGGCACCTAGGTGGCACAGTGTATAAAGCACCAGCCCTGGAGTCAGGAGTACCTGAGTTCAAATCCAACCTTAGCCACTTAATAATTACCTAGCTGTGTGGCCTTGGGCAAGACACTTAACCCCATTGCCTTGCCAAAAAAAATCTAAAAAAAAAAGATAAACCTATCTTAGAAATGATAGTGATTTCCACCTCTTTTCTTTTCTTTGCAAGGCAAATGGGGTTAAGTGGCTTGCCCAGGGCCACACAGCTAGGTAATTATTAAGTGTTTGAGATCGGATTTGAACCCAGGTACTCCTGACTCCAGGGCTGGTGCTTTATCCACTGAGCCACCTAGCTGCCCCTTGATTTCCACCTCTTTACCAAGACAGGATGGACTAAAATACAGAATGAGATACATTTTCAGATAGGAATGATAAGTGAACTTGTTTTACCCAAATATCTTTATTCCTTACAGCAGAGAGTTTTCAATTTTGGTTCAGGGATAGAAGAATTCTAGAGGGGGAGGATAGTAAAAGTGATGCAGAAATAAAAGAAAGGAGGGGGGAGTCAATGAAGCATTGTTGTTATTATTCATTTCTCATTCTCAAAGATAACTCCACTAAATAAAGCATTATAAATAGACTAAATAGAATTCAAAAGGGAACACAGACAGGCAAGGTAGTTGTGATAAGATCAATATCTGGCAGGGTTCCCTCATCATGGGTTAGGCTAGATTTTCCCTAAAAGGTGACAAAACCTGAACTTTCTAGCTCTGGGGATACAGCAAGGCTTAAGCTGCCTTTCTCTTTATTTTGGTTTCCTGGTCAACTAAGGGCATAAAAACACCCACCCATATGGGGTATAAGCCCTTCAGATTCAGTGGAAGCCTACAGGACTCACCTCACCCATTTCCTGCTGACCAGATTGTTTCTGCTCAGCATATGGTGAATATTTCCATATTAAGACAAATGCTATTATATCCTTGTTGAATATCCTTTCTATGTTAGGGCTAAGTAAAACGCCTTTTATTTACTTTTCAATGTCTTCATTTCTTCCCGACAATGCACCTGAACTAACTAACTGGGAACCAGCCTGAGACAAGCCTTACTTAACAATAGTGTAAGCAGTTCTCTGTTAAATTTAATACATACACACATACAAACACATACACAGACACCAAGCTGCATATAACAGAGATTCTTGCTTTTCTGTACAATTTTCTATTTCTATTCTTTGTAAATTGAAATATTCATACCAGTATTTGCCAAGCACAAAATAAAAAAAAAAGAAAAAAGAATGATAACATATGTATTTACAAGGTATAGGGCTTTCTGGTTACAAAGTAATTTGCTATTCTTTATTTTATTTGATTTTATAGTAAACCAGTCAGTAGGGGTTTGGCTTTTATTATCCCCATTTTGCAGATGAAGAAATTGAGTCACACAGATATGTTGCAGCTCTCTGCAACCCCACCACTGTGTCACACTCACACTGGGAATTCTTTACCCTGTGAAGAATTTAATGGGGTTTTACTTTGTTCCAATTAGATATATAACACCTTTCAAGGTTTTATTCCCTCCATATCCCAAATGCTAGAATCATCCTGTGAGGAATTTGCCACAATCCAAAGCATTTAGATCTTCTGGGTAGGTTATGGGCTGGAAATGCTTTCTCTTTGTATGCTATTTTAATTCTCAAACTCCATCTCCTCCAAATGAAATTTCACCCAAAGAAGAACCCCACAACCTCTAAGACTCTACATCTCATGGTGGTCCCACTAAGCACTCCCTCAGTTCTCATATATGTAGGTTTACACATTATTCTCTCTTCCACATGGTCCTGTTAATTAATCATTCGTTTCTGTTTTCACAGGTCACAAACAGTAACTGGACGACCCCCCTGCTCCTCACTTGGTCCTACTCTCTGACCAGTTTCCAATTTTCAGCATTTAACATTATAGTCTGGGGTGTGGAGAGGGAGTGGTAATTCCCTACTATGTGCAGTTGTGAACCTTCTTTGCTTGTTGCACAGCTGCTACCTTTTTTAAGCTTATAACCCAAACCCATAGACATCAAATGACTTTCTCGGGATCACAAGTTCAAAGTATTTATTATCATCTAGAAGGTGGTCTTCTGGCAGGGACCCTGAGAAAGCTTCTGCATTTAATATATATGAAATCATTTATTTCATCACTTTCATTCAACAAATATTCCTTAAATGTTGATCCATGTACAAAAGGACAATGCTTACAACTGAGGATTAAGTTCGAGGTGGTAATGTTTGTCCTTCATTCTTTTTATTTTTTTGCAAGGCAAATGGGGTTAAGTGACTTGCCCAAGGCTACACAGCTAGGCAATTATTAAGTGTCTGAGTCTGGATTTGAACTCAGGTACTCCTGACTTCAGGGCCGGTGCTCTATCCACTGCGCCACATAGCTGCCCCTTGTCCTTCATTTTTTTTTTTTTAGTTTTTTTGCAAGGCAAATGGGATTAAGTGGCTTGCCCAAGGCCACACAGCTAGGTAATTATTAAGTGTCTGAGGTTGGATTTGAACTCAGGTACTCCTGACTCCAAGGCCGGTGCTTTATACACTACGCCACCTAGCCGCCCCGTCCTTCATTCTTGAAAAAGACTATGATGTCAGGGAGGTGATGCCATGAAAATCACATGAATTGGATTTTAATGAGGCTCCTCTGGAGCCATCAAGTCCGGTGGCCAAATAGGAATCAGGACAACAGGAGTTGACTCTGAATGGGAGGCAATCAGGATTAAGTGACTTACCTAAGGTCACACAGCTATTGAGTGTCAAGTTTCTGAGGCCACATTTGATCTCAGGTCCTCTTGACTCCAAGGTTGGTACTCTATCCACTGCACCACCTAGTTGCCCTGGTACAATTGTTGGAGATGAATGCCAGTAGCATCTATAGAAGGTGATGCTTGAAATTTTTTTTAATGCTGATACTTGAACAAAGTTTTGGAGAAAATAAGGGACTTTAGTAAATAAGCAGAGGTGAAGTGGCAGTAAATGCCAGTCATGAGGCAAGTTCAGAGCAAAGATACTGAGATGGGAGTTGAAGTTTTGAAGATCAAGAAGAAGGTTGGAAAGGTAGGATGGGGCTAAGTTGTGAAAAATTTAAAATAATCAGACATAGGACCTTGAGTTTGATCAGAGGCAATGAGAGCCATTGGAACTGATTGAGTAAATGAGTAACAAGGTGAGAAATGTACTTTAGGAAAATCACTTTGTGAACTTAGTGAAATATGAATTAAAGGAGAGATTTGAGGCAGGGAGACCAATGATAAGGGAGAGATAATTTCCAGAGAAACCTCTTAGCTCCTTTTCCAATGTCTTGCCTCCTCTTTCTCTCCCCCAACTAGTTTTTTGGGCTTATTCTCTGTCTCCCTATTCATCTCCACTGTGGTGACTTGCTTAGTTCTATAGGCAGTCTCATGCTCCAAAATAATTCTCTTCTGATTCCTCCTTCCAAGCCCCATAAAAACTTCAGCTACCCCAGAGCAACTGAAAAGCATCCTTTAAATTGTCTCACATTGTCTGGCATATAATAATGATGCTTGTTGATATGATATAGATAACTGATAGACTACTGTGGTGATAGATCAGGTCAAAGTTGCAGATTTTCGTTCATGACAATTGTGCTTGGCTCTTGACCTTTTTCCACTGGAGGTAGAGACTGAATCAGGGAAAGCTTTGCAATATTTAAATTTGGCCTTGAAAGATGGCTAGATAATCAACAGACAGATGAGTAGAAACCAACCCAGGTGTAGGAAATCATATAAAGTAGGGAATAGAATAAAATAGAATAAAGCAGAAAACTGGGTCTTATTTAGAGACAAGAGGTCATCTTATTTCACAGGAATGTGGATTTAGAGTTGGAAGAGCCTTTAGATGACATTGATTCTAACTCCTCCTCATTTTATAGATGAGCAAACAGGTACAGAGAGGTTAAGGTATATGTCCAGAGATACATAGCTAGTAAATGTCTAAAATATTAGAGGGCCATCTTCAGTTGACCTGATCCATATCTGGTCACAGGACCCAGGTGACTCTAGAGGAGAAGGTGAGACTTTGCACAGCACTTCATTTAAATTCAACTCACTTGTATATCATGGCATCACTTCCCTGATGTCATGTTCATCTTTGAGAACAAAGGACAAACAGCAGTCAAACAATCAAAGGATTGGAGCTTAACACTCCAGGGACTCAGGGATTCCTGACTCAAAGCCCAGCATTCTTTGCACTGTGCTACCTACCTTCATAAGGTGGGAAGGTAAGATGAGATGTGAAATGATAATTTAGAACCAGATTGTGAAGGTTTCAAAATGCCTAGCAAAAGAGTTTTATATGCTGGTCAAAAAGAACCACCAAAGACTTTTTAACAACAGAGTAATAAATCTGTGCCCCAAGAAGACCAAGATAGCAGGGGTGTGTAGAATGAATTGAAAGGGGGGAAGACTGAAGGCAGAGAAACTTATTATATGAAATGGTTGACATAATCCAGGTAATGAACTGAACTAAAGGGATGTCAGTGGAAATTATGAGGAAGACCTCGAAACTACAAGTCTAATGTAAGAGACATTATAAAGATTCCATCTTCACTTTCTTCCTAATAACTGTCAAACTCCTAACAAAGTCTCCATTTGCTATCTTCAATTGTTCTCTATTCTCTCAGAGAATTGCAGAATCTCAATTTGAAGAGGCTTTGTGTGTCTCTGATTCAACCAAGACTTGGACAGGAATCCCTTCTATATTTCTTGACCCTTTGCAAGTTGGGAGTGACCTCTCCCTTTTCAAACTTCTCATGACACTTTCTTTGAATCTCTCCTTTGAATTTATTCCAATCTGTTGTGTATTGTAGCTTTTTATGTACCCTTCTTTCCTATCTCTAGGACTGTACTCTAGGCAAGAAGTAAAAAAAGGCTTGAGTTAGGGATTGTAGTGAAAGTGGAAAGAAAGAGATGGGTAGTGAATTTTATCATCACTGCCACTACCTAGGCCAACCTGAATCACAGCAAGAAGGGAAGCCCAGGAATCCTGAGGATATCATTGCCTTTCCACTCCAACACTCAGGACTATTATTGCTTCTAAATCTTGTGGAGAAGCGTCCCTTCATCCTTGCCACCACTGCTACTGACAATAATTACCTACCATCAGGGGATAGGTAAGCCTCAAAATCCTGAGAATAGCAATTCCTCTTAGATCACCAGCTCTGGTTACAACCAGTAGTCACTGTCCAGGGGAGAACCTGTTTGTGAAGAAGTGACTCCATCATGGGTTGTTTTTTAGGTTTTTTTTTTGCAAGGCAAACAGGGTTAAGTGGCGGCCACGCAGCTAGGTAATTATTAAGTGTCTGAGACGGGATTTGAACCCAGGTACTCCTGACTCCAGGGCCGGTGCTTTATCCACTACACCACCTAGCCACCCCTCCACCACCTAGCCACCCCTCCACCATGGTTGATAACACCAACCCCTGGTGAGATCATCATCTACTACTAAGAGAGTAAGCAAGCCAGTTTAGCCGAAACAAGTCATCCCAAGTGGGGGATAAAGGGCTTTCTATCCCAGTTCCTGAAACTATTCAGGTAAGCATGTTCTGTGGAGACAGCTAAGGAGCACAGATAGAGCACTGGATCTGGAATTAAGAAGATCTTCATTTGAATTCGACTTCAGATACATACTGGGCATGACCCACAGCAAAACCCTATTTGCCCTACTTTCTTCCATCTATAAAATGAACTGGAGTAGAAAATGGCAAACTACTCCAGTATCTTTGCCAAGAAAACCCCAAAATGGGTTCACAAAGAGAGTTGGACATGACTGAAACACAACGTATGTGCCCTGACCAAAATAAACTATTAATAAACAGTCACTATAATGCAGCCCAAGGACTCTGATAATAGGAAAAACATACCACACAATACATGCCAAGAACACTCCTTTCCAAACCAACCTCTGTATCCATCATCCACAGGAACAGTCCTTGAGGAGATATGATACTTATCAGCTTCCTTTGCAGGGGCTATAACTTCCTCAGCTACTGAAGACTAAAAAAGAAAGTTCTTCAGTACAGAATCATTGACAGCTAAATGGTTCAATGTTTATGGTTTTATCAATGGAAATAACAATAAATAAGATGCATTACCATCTGCCTTCTTACTAAGGACCACTGAACCTCTCCATTTGGCTTGCAATAGAAGCTTACTATGTTTTGTCTCCTATTATTATGTGAGGTCCTTAGGAGCAGGTGCTATTGCTTTTCTATTTGTATCCAGTGTGCTTGGCATATATTAATTGCTCAATAAAAGCTTTTTTTCATTCATTCATTGATGTGATGTATTTTGGAGGTGGATTCAACAGGACTTAGCAATTTATTAGACTTGGAAAGTGAAGGAAATAGAAGAATAGAAAAAGGCTGAATTTTAAAAAAAAATAAAAAAATGGGGAGGGTGGAGGGGAATATCCAGCAGACAATTTAATTCAGTAGACATTTATTAAACCTTTACTATTTGCTGTGATAAAAATTGGAGATTGATACAAAGATGAAAACAATGCCTTCTCTCAAGAAGCTCATAGCTTACAATGGGAGTTGAAACATTTACAGGAATACAAGGTAGAATGTGATAGCCAAAGAGGTGTCATTCTGTCAAAATGCTCCAGGAAAATTTGAGGCAGGCAATTGAAAATAAATCACTGGAACTCAGAAACTGGTCAGATATAGATAAAAAGATTTGGGTGTCATACACACAGTTAAAAACAGAGACTACGGTAGTAGATGGGATAAAAAAGGTGTGAGAGTAGAGAGAGAAGAGGGTCATGAATGGAACCTTTGGAGGGAGGCAACTCTCCATCTGAAGAGTTAGAAGGTGGAGAGAATCAGGAAGGAATTTATGAGAGGAGAGTGTCCCAAAAGTCTCTAATTTATAGTTTTAAGATGAATGCATTAGAACTAGGAGAATATTGTACATAGTAATAAGAATATTGTATGATGATCAACTTTGAGCTCTTCTCAGGAATACAATAAACCAAATCAACACCAAAGGATACATGAGAAATGCTATCCACATCCAGAGAAAGAACAGATAGTGTCAATGCAGATTAGAGCATACTAATTTCCCTTTGTTTTGTGTCTGTGCATGGGTTTTCCCCTTTTTTTCTGTTCCTTCTTTGACAACATGACTGATGTGAGAAAAAGAGAAACGTACCATAAAAACAAAAAGATCAGTACATTAATCTGTACCTCAAATGGGTTAGGTTGCTGGGGATCCTCAACTTAGAATTCTCCATTATAATGTTAAGTTCTCATCATTAATATAAAATGTGTCCTTTTTACTGCCATGATGAAAAGATCAGAGTGAAAGATCTCTCATAAATTACATAGTGAAGATGAACTAATTTAATGAAACATTGACAGTAAACAAGAATTCCAGAGCTTGGTTGGGCAGTTCAGGTCTATAAGGTCTTCTAATAGTGTCGCACAGGTCAAATAATCTGAGCCTGGATCCTTTAATTATTAATATTGCAGGTTATGCTTCTAAATTGGTATCAGATAAAGTGCCCAATGCTCTAGCTAGAAAGTCATAGCTTTCCTGCTTTGTTTCTTGCCTATACTACAACATTCAGTGAAGTTGGTTGAGATCTAGACTAAACCTTGGTAGACTGGGCTGTGCCTAGATAATTCTGCTCCAGTTGGAAGCAGGCCTTGTGGGCTGAAGAAAATGTTTCCTTTGGGTGTCAGGTTTTCCTCAAGTCATTAAACTGGAGGAAACTGTAGTGCTCTTCTGTTAATTAGCAGAACATTTAAGCAGGTGGTAACAATGACCCCACATCAAATTGCAGTGTGTCCAACCGATCACCAAATAAGGAAAAAAAGGAAAAGAGAAGATACCTGCTTCAAGGAACCATGGCCAAAGAATGAAGAGACCTGGACTATGCTTAGCTAAATGGCACGTGGGCAAGGGACAAATTTCAGAGCTTCATCTGGTAAATGTAAACTTTTTCCCTTTCAGTTTTAAGATCTATGATTCCCAGTGTATTAACAGTATAAATTATCATTGTCTCTACCAGTGCATAATGCTTTGTACCACTAGGTGAATTGGGACTGGTCATGGTTATTGCTAATTCTACGGCTCTGCAATTCTTAAGAATCCAAACTATTCCAGTAACCAGTGACCTGAAGCAAACTTACTTAACCTCTCTGGGGTTAACTTTGCTTATCTGAGAAATGAAGGATTTGGAGTAGATTATATGATCTCAGGTTAAGAATCGGGATCACACTGTAATTACTGCCAGCCAGCTTCAGCTGCAATGGCTTTGGGGCAGGATTCTCGAATTTGAATAGGGGGAAATTACATACTCTTATTTATTTTCACTAACTTCGAACTGAATTTTAGCGTTTTCTTTAATTATTATTAGTATCTTTAAATTCTAAGAAGGGGTCCACAGTCTTCACTAGAGGGCCAGAAGGTTGAATCTAAGAAACTCCCCAAAAAGACTAATTCAGAACCCCCTTCTTTTTTTTTTAATTTAGGTTCTTGCAAGGCAAAAGGGGTTAAGTGGCTTGCCCAAGGCCACACAGCTAGGTAACTGTTAAGTGTCTGAGGCCGCGTTTGAACTCAGGTCCTCCTGGCTCCAGGGCCGGTGCTCTATCCACCTCGCCGCCCCCTGGAACCCCCTCTTTGGAAAGAAGGACCTGCATCTCATTTACTCCTTCACCATAAAGATGAACGTTGCAGCGGGGCATTAGCTAGGATGCTGGCGGTGAGGATGAGCGTCCGATGCTCCCTTCCCTTGGTGCCTCGGCTCCTCTCCCGGCGCCGGGGGATGCAGGAGCGCGGCATCCATCCCTCTGGAGGCGGCCGGCGGCTCACCTTGGCCGAGCTGCCGCCGCCCCCGGCGGGCTGGGAAGGCAGGGGCGAGGGCGAGCTGTGAAAGAGCAGCCGCCGCCGGGCCCGGGCGGCCCCGGCCTCCGCACCCCGGCCCGCAGCTTCCCCCACACACGCTGGACCACAAGGGAGCTGAAGTTTCATTTACCGACTGAGCGACTCTGAAAAAAAGTCCCTGTTCCCAATTACTGTTGCCAGTTGTCCGGATCAGTGGCGGGTTAAACTGAGCTTCCCACTCCAGTAGCGAGCCGAGCCTTTAATGAGGCGGGGGCCGGAGAGCCGGCGGGGGCGCGGGGGGCAGGGGAGGGCGGGGGTCCCTTCCCTTTCAAGGGGGTTCAGTTCTTTCAAGTGAGCTGCAGCGAGCTGGATTCTTGTGTGAAAAACAACTGCCACAATGCTTAAGTCGTCACCTCCTCACCCCTGACGGCATGGGAAAATGCTCCCCTCAGCTGTTAGCTATAGAGAGGCCGCCGCAGTCATGAGAAATGTTGATAGAAAGGCCGTTTCCAGGCTGCCCTCCTACTCTGCACATGTCATCTTGCCTATCAAACGGCCTAATTGGAAAATTAGACTTGTCTTCATTTGGAGAACGAAAGTTCAAGTGCCAATATTTTCTCAGGAAACCCCCCATTCTTTCCTCCCCTCCCTCTTTTAAGGAATGTGCCTGTGGCCTTTAGTACTCCCCCCCCCCCCCTTCCTTAAATTAATAAAAGAAGTCTGATCTCCAACTTCTGTGGGTCTTGGGCAGGGCCAGGGTATAGCCACTGAGACATGCCCTTGGTGCAAAGAAGGGCTCCCCACCTTCCATCCCAATCCCAGGCCTGCTTCGCTCCAATGTGAACAAATCTGCTGTATTTTGGTCCGAATGATCCCAGCCCCCATTTAAAGAAATAAAAATCTCTAGTTCCATTAAAAGTCTGTAGTCAGTTACTCCTCTTCATGTCACCTCTTCCCCCACTCCGAAAAAGAAATCTGAGGAAGAAAAGTTTGCAGCTTTCAAAAGTCTTGTATTTGAGCAGGACAAGTTTCAGCCTCATTTTTAAGCATAGGTACAGTATCTCCTTTCTAAGCATCTAGAAGGAAGACTAGTTTACTCAAGAGGGCAATGTGTTAGGAATAGGGAGACTTGAATTCTGTTTCTAACTTCAACGTGAATAAAGGTCAAGAAGTGTTTATTAGAATTCTTCTATGTGCAAAATTACCATGCTATGTTCTAGGAATACAAAATCAAAAATGGAAAACTACTGGTCCCCCGGAAGCTCTCATTCTATTGGCGGAATGATTTGCTCCTTGAAACTTTAGGCAGTTGACCTTTCTCTGTATCTCATTTTTTTCCTATTAAGGAAGACAACACCACGATGAAAAATGAATATTGAAGATGGGTGAGATCCTGTATTGTTCTGGTCTAACTGGAGAAAAATACCATGAAAATATAATTAGCTGATGACGATATTTGTGCTTCCTCTTGAAGACCTTGACTCAGAGAGGTGATGCCACAACAAGCATGGGAATTGGATTTGAGTGAGGGGGTGCTGTGCTAGGTCCCTAGCTTCACTTTCTCCTCCAGAGTCAATCTGAGTTCAGTGGCCAGATTTGGATCAGAATGAGTGGAGATGGCCCTGGATCCAAGACAATCATGGTTCAATGACTTGTCCAAGGTCACACAAGTAGTAAGAGGCAAGTTTCTAAGGCTGGATTGGAACTTGGGTCCTCTCCATTGCTGTACCGCCTAGTTGACAAGATCTTTATAACAAATCTTTTTTATTATTCATATTAGGCAAGATCACTGGAGTATGATGCCAGTTCACATTCAGACTCAGTGTTACTTTGTAAACTTTAAAGCACCATAGAAATGTTAGTTGTTATTATTTTCCATCCCCTTTTCTGCCTTTTTGAAGATACATAATATAATTTTGTGGAGATGAATAGTCAGAGAAATATACTGTGAAACTTATCCAGCTATTATAGATCTTATAAAATGAAGCTTCTCAGTCACGGTATCAATTGCACTGCTCAGTATTTCATTGCTATCAGTTCATTCTGCAATGATTTTCAAAGTAATTGATTGGCCAAATTACACTATTTTAGGGAAGGAATATATAACAGTAGGTTGTTCAGACTTCCATCCTGAAAAAAAAAAAGCTGGCCTATAAAAGAATCTTTAATAATAGTTGAGGCAAGGAAGAGAAGGCAAGGAGTTAAACTAGTCCTCTCTTGTCCAGTATTACAATTCAGCGTTAGTTTGGGTATGGTTAGGATTTTTGTATGTGATTAATTATCCAGATAGCCCTATACTAAGGGAGAATTATTGGCAGGATATGAAGGGGTTATCTTGCTCCTAACTACCCTATGATCTTCTTGCCCCTTCCCCCATATCACAGTGGTGAGTAATAAGGTAGGCCTTCTGGGCTGACAATGCCCTCAGTGTATCAACTCCTTGTGGTCTAGGTGGTTGGCTCTTACAAAGGTGTTTTGAGTACTGCCTGATAAACCTGTTAGTCATAGGGACTGCTTAATTTTTGATAAAAGCTGCATGTTGCAGAGGTTGAATATGAAAAGAATCCATATCAAATGAGGGATTTAACCTGCCTAAATTTACTCTCAATTGATATCTTCCTGGGTCAAGTCGAATTAAAAGTGACTGGAGAAGACAGGCAGATCAAGACATTTTTTTTTGAATGGTCGCATATTCTTGATCAATTTTCATTTTCTAAAGATGCAAACACTATCATTATTGGCAGTAAAGTTTCCTTCATTTGTTATCCTTATATACTCAATGCTTTTAGGACAGAACAACCTAGTTAGCCGCTGGCTGGGAATTTTATTTAACAGAACAAATGTAACTAACTACAACTACAAGAGTAAAGAGTTTCTCATATTTGTGAAGCTTACTTATATATTCAATTATTCAATACATTCATTTAAGCACCAATTGTGTTCAGTTCTATCACCTTGTTATTGATTGGCATTGGATAACCATTAACTGACTTGAACTTCATGAGGAAAATCAGAAAAAAATATAGTCGTTAGACTTATAAGGCCTGGAATATAGTCCCACCAACTCCAATTATTTACTATAGAATGATCCCTGGTCAAACTCCTTGACCTCCAACCCTCAGTTTCCTTACCTGGAGATATTACTCAGCTGTCTTAGCTTAACATGGTTATTTATAAGAATCAATTCAGATAATTTGTGAAAATACTTTGTAACTCATAGAATGTATATAAGGGAAGTACATTCCTTCAAAGATCTCAAAGTACTTAGTTGGATAGAAATCTTCAATATAATAATACTTCCCTAATCCAAGGGTCGTTTGATCAATAGCCTCAATTATCTAGAACACAACTAAGAACTAGGAATATGACTGAAAAGCATTTATTAAGAATTCATTAAGAACTGTGCTAAATGCTAGGATACAGTGCAAAAAAAACCAAAGACAGTTCCTGCCTTTGAGTTTATATTCTAAAAGGAGAAAACACCATAAAAAAGTGAGTGGTTTTTGTGATTTGAAATAGAAAGTTAAGATTACAGCACACTTTTCAATAGTAGTGTCAATATTTTCTTTTGTTACAGAACACTTTTCAATAGCAGTGTCAATATTTTCTTATGTTCCACTGGAAAGTGGTTGAAGAGAGTGGAGGAGAGAGAATGATTGGAGGAAAGGAAGCAAAGAAAGCATGGAAGCATGTGCTTTTAAGGTGGATGCAGTAAAGTAAGGCATTGGTAGGAATCTATCTGAACTAAGTAGTGGTTCATACAAAACAAAATAGGACAGCAGGCCCCAGGATAGAAATTTTAGGGGGGGAGGAAGGGCTTAAATCCTCTAGGATAGGGTTTCTGATAAAACAGGGCTAAGATAAGCAGGAGATGAATGGGGAGCAAAGAAGGGAGGAAGGAAAGGAAACCAAAGAGACCTCTGAGTGGCCCAGACAGACGTCACATATTAATATGTATGTACTTTACTCAAAAGGAGAATCTTTCAGGCATCTACTTTTGGACTATTTCTATTTAAATCAAATAAGTCTGTAAAGTGCTTTTAGCACAGTACCTTGTGCAAAGTTAGCACTATATAAATGTTAGTTTTTATTGTTGTTATTACTTCAGACAATTTTAACAAATTTTGTTATCATTCAGTTGCAAAAAATAGAAGGTAGAGTTATGTATACTGACTTCAGAAAAAAAAACAACAGCTGGCAATCTACCCAGGAAGAAAAAGGATATAATTTTAAGAAAAAAAAATCAAACCTAACCAAGAATCCAAAAGACATAATAATAGCATGGGGATAGTCCATGGAAGCATGAACAATCCTGAAAGCACCTTGCCCCTTTTTTGTGGCAAGGATCTTGTGGTCACCTGATGAAGACTATGGAGCCTTCTCAGAATGATAGTTTTAAATACATAAAACATAATACATAAGATTGAAGAAGAAACAGATTCTATTGAAATACAGTTATCAGAATGTTTCTAAAAAAATTCATAGATCCCAGGTTAAGAATCTCTGCCCTAGAAGTTATCACTTTTATAGCATGGTAATGATAACAGTAGCTTGTATTTATATAGACATTAACATTTACAAAGTGTTTTTCTTACAACACAATACTCGGTATTCATACTATGAACCTAACTTATCAATAAAGGTTTAATTATATATAAAATATAGTTTAAGAAGGCAAGAGAATGTCCATTTCACCTTAGAAATATTTCTACCAGGGCAGTTAGGTGGTTCAATGGATAGCGCATTGGCCTTGGAGTCAGGAGGAGCAGAGTTCAAATGTGACATCTGACACTTAATAATTGCTTAGCTATGTGACCTTGGGCAAGTCACTTAACCCCTTTGCCTTAAATAAATAAAAATTTTTAAAAAGAAATATTTCCACCCAAAAGGGCTAAAGAAGCAAAGGTGTAACAATGAAAGAGATAAGCATTAGTCATCTAAAAAAATTCAAATACATAGAACATCTAATTTTCTGACAAAATCAGATAATTTCAGTTTAATTTAATAAATGTTTATTAACTCCATACCTTGTATAGAAAACTATGTAGGAGCTATGTGGGATACAAAGTCAAAGATATAATCTCTGCTTTTATGTAGGTCACCATTTAGTAAACTGGGAATATGATGCATACACCAATGATTATTATACAAATCAATGAATTATAACTGCTCAAGAGAGATATGAAGTACTACTTGTGGCCCAAGGGTAGGGAAGGGGAGAAAGGCATTATTGACTAAGTTGGTTAAGGAAGGCTTCCTGGAGGAAGTGTTGTTTCAGATCAACTTTAAAGACTAAGGAGAGAATTTCCAGTATAGGAAAAACATAATTGGTAAAGTCAAGAAGATGGAAATTGTGGGGTGCATAAGGAGTAGAATCAATAGTCTAGTTGACTGAAGTACTGTAGAATAGAAACATTCAGTCCTGAATGCAAGCTGAATCAGATTAAACTGTAATTGGGAAATATTTAACAAAATATATAAAATTCATTAGTGACCCATGGGTCTGAATCCTTTTAAGTTTGATATCACTGCTGCAGTGTATTGAGATGACTAGTTTGAGATGAGACTTGGAAAAAAAGAGCAGTACTGGATTGTAGAAGAATGTCATACTTAGGAGTTTATTGATTTCCCAGTTTAAGCTTTAAACTTTCTCATTTTTCCTGCACTTCCACTCTTGTTCTACTGTTGTTCCATTCCCCCTTACTAGACCAGAAGAAATATCTGGAAGGAATTTAAGATTATATTGACTATGTTAATTAAGGTAGGCTTCTTCTAGTTCACCAAATCTCCTAGATCCTTTTCATAAAAACTATTTTCCATTAACATTCCTCTATTTTACATTATTTAAGTTGATTTTGTATGCCCAAGTATACAATTCTATATTTATTCCTGGTTAATTTCATTTTCTTAGATATATATATATTTATCTCAGTGTTCTTATCTGACAAGACCCTTTTGTGTTTTTACTCTGTCCTTCTCTGAGTTACTGTGCCTTCTAGTTTTATGTCATCTATAGATTTGATGAATATAACACCTATTCTCCTTTCTACCTTTCTGGTCTTCTTAAACCTTATTCTTTTCCACGTATATTGAAATCTAGTTATGCTGGTCTCCTTGCTATTCCTCTTGTAAGTATTCCATCTGCTGATTCCCCTCATTTTCATTGGTTGTCTCACATGCCTGGAATTCTCTACCACCATATTTCTGTTTCTTGGCTTCCTTCAAATCTCAACTAAAATTTTACCTTGTACAAGAAGTATGTACTGATCCCCCTTAATGCTGGTGTCTTCCCTCTGTGATTATATACAATTAATCTGCATATATTTCATTTGAACATAGTTGTTTTCATATCACAAATAGACTGTGAGATCCTTGAGAGCATAAATTTTTTTGTCCTTCTTTGTATAATGTCCTTGATTTATAAACGTTTACCCAAGTAATTGATAAAAATCTTAAAAGTAAACATCTACTGGGAGCAGCTAGGTGGTGCAGTGGATAGAGCACTGGCCCTGGAGTCAGGAGGACCTGAATTCAGATCTGGACTCAGATACTTAATAATTACCTAGCTGTGTGACCTTGGGCAAGTCACTTAATCCCACTGCCTAGCAAAAGCAAAAACCAAAACCAAAAATTACACATCTACAAGATATTCCCCTAAAGACCTCCTGTTATGTTGACATTGAAACATTAACAGCTACTTTCAGTTCTGAATTTATCTGATTTATTAGTGTCTAGTTCATATCTCTCCATTAAGATTACTAGAAGAGGGGCAGCCAGCTGGTACAGTGAATAGAATACCAGCCCTGGAGGACCTGAGTTCAAATATGATGTCAGACTCTTAATTACATACTTGTGTGAGACCTTGTGCAAGTCACTTAACCCCTTTGCCTTGCAAAAACAAAAACAAAAAAGATTAACATAACTTTTATTAAAAGCTCTACTAAAATTTAATGAAAGTAGATTCATTAGCATTTCTCTTGATGGTAGTTCAGTGATCCTGTCAAAAACTGAAATGAGGTAAATTTGGTATGATCTGTTCTTAACAAGTCCATAATGACTCTTTGCAATCATTGCTTCTCTTTCTAAATGTTTATCAATCATAATTTTAATATTACATCCTAGAATTTCTTTTTTAATTAAATATTTTATTTATTTTGAGTTTTACAATTTTTCTCCCAATCTTACTTCCCTCCCCCCAGCCCCCCCCAGAAAGCATTTTGTCAGTCTTTACATGGTTTCCATGTTGTACATTGATCCAAATTGAGTGTGATGACAGAGAAATCATATCCTTAAGGAAGAAACATAAAGTATAAGAGATAACAAGATCAGACAATAAGATATCAGGTTTTTTTTTTTCTAAATTAAAGGAATAGTCCTTGAATTTTGTTCAAACTCCACAGTTCTTTATCTGGATATAGATGGTATTCTTCATTGCAGACAGCCCAAAATTATCCCTGATTGTTGCACTGATGGAATGAGCGAGTCCATCAAGGTTGATCATCACCCCCATGTTGCTATTAGGGTGTCCAGTGTTTTTCTGGTTCTGTTCATCTCACTTACCATCAGTTCATGCGAATCCTTCCAGGTTTCCCTGAATTCCCGTCCCTCCTGGTTTCTAATAGAACAATAGTGTTCCATGACATACATCATCCTAGAATTTCTCCAGGAATCAGTCAATTTATAGTGAAAAGAAATAGAGTGACAAGCTCATTTGGGGGAATATTGAATTTAAAATGCTGGTGGAACATAGAGGTAAGATGTTGTAGACATTTAAATAATTGTAGTATTGTGTTCACTTCTGGGTCCTACATATAAGTAAGACATTGTAAGCTATAAAATGTCTAAAGGATGGTAACTAGAATAGTGAAGGACCTTGAGTTCATAATTTATGGTGATCAAGTGAAGGAACTGAATTTGTAGAAGAGAAGACTCATGGGGGACATGGTAACTATATACACTGTAGCTCGGTGAGAACTGGAGATCTAGATTTGGTAGTCATCTGCATTAGAGATAATAATTGAAACTGTGGAATGAATAAATTGATAAGCAAGATCAGGTATTTTTTTTTTAGGTTTTTTTTTTTTTTTTTTGCAAGGCAAATGGGGTTAAGTGGCTTGCCCAAGGCCACACAGCTAGGTAATTATTAAGTGTCTGAGACCAGATTTGAACCCAGGTACTCCTGACTCCAGGGCCGGTGCTTTATCCACTGCGTCACCTAGCTGCCTCCCACTGCACCACCTAGCTGCCCCCCACTGCGCCATCTAGCTGCCCCATGATCAGGTATTCTTAATCTGATTAATTTCAAGGGGTCTAGGAAGTTGTCTAGGGAAAAAATTGCATTTTTATTTAAATATAAATGGTTCCTTTGTTTTACTATGGATTTGAAAACATTAATCTAAGAAGAGTCCATTGGTTTCACCAGATTATCTAAAGGAATCATTCACCTACAAAAAGATTCAGAACTTCTGTTATAGAAAGAGAACAGGACCAAGATAAAAACATTGAAGACAGTAGAGAAATAATGAACTAGCAAAGGAAATAGACGAAGAATAGTTTTAAAATGGGTGAATTGTTATTGTCTTAAAAGACAATAAGACAAAAGGGGGAATAAAAAAAGGGGAATAAAAGACAAAAGGGGGGAAGATCCATAATTGGGAGGAATAGCTGATCTGTTAGCTAATAAAATCAGGGTTCAAAAATGTTACAATAAGCTAGGCTAATACAGTAAATCAATAAGATAAAATTTATAGGGATGAATATGAAATACTTGATTAAAAAAACCCTACACAAATAGAGGATAGTAGAAACATGGCTATGCAAGAATTTGAGTGAAAAAGACATTTCAGTGAACTGAACGTTTAAAATGAATCAACAATAGCAACCAAAAAAGCCTTCCTTGAAGGAAGTGTAATATCTGGAATGAAGGAAACAATAGTTCAACTGTATTTTGCCGAAATATGATCACATCTAGAACACTGTGTTCACTTCTGTATATCACATTTCAGGAAGGATATTGACAAGCTAGAATGTGATCATAAGCAGGATTGACCCAAATGATAAACTGAGCAAAGACCATGCCATATGAGGTTCATATAGAAGAATTGACAGTACTTATGCCAGAAGAGAGATGGCACAGAGAGAGAGAGAGAGAGAGAGGAGAAACAAATGATAGCTGTATTTATTGTATTGGGGAAAGGATTGAATTTGTTCTGGTTGGCTTTTACAGACCTAATGTTGGGTAATAGGCAGACATTAAAGATAAACAGATTTCAGGTTAATATAAGCAAAAGCTTCCTAACAATTATCACTCTTCAAAGATAGAATGAACTGCCTTTATAGCTCATGGTTTTCCTATCATTAAATGTCTCCAAGCCCAGTTTGGATGACCACTTGTTGGGTATATTGTAAAAGAGAATCTTGTTGTTCTAGATGACCTTTAAGGTCCTGTCTCCCTTTTAGACTCTGTGCTTATGTTATACAAAGGAAAGTAGACAATAGTGTCAAATGCTCCATCAAGTTTAAGCAGGAGGACTAAAAAAAAAAAAGGTCATTGGATTTGGTAATTAGATGTTAATTATCTTAAAAGAAATCTTTTAAAAGGAATGGTGAAGGTATTATTATTACTGTAAAATGTCTGTGTTGGTAATAGAAGTTCACTTTTCAAACAGATATCTTTTAGTTCTTACTAATGCTAAGGATTAGATGATTCTATGCAGACTCTAGGAAAGATTTAAATTCACATCCTTAATTTTCTTCTGGTTTTCAAGATCAGAAAAAACCTGATTTTGTTTAATTTGATGGTTCCCCATTCAAAATAGGATGACAACAAATCAGATTTCTGGCCATGATTTATTTCACCTTTCACATTTTCTGCTTGAGTCACTAAGATTAGAACAGGGCAATCTAAGAAAAGAAATTAAAATCACTAGGAAATAATTATGACCTGACCAGTATGATTCTATTGGAAAATGATTTTGAGATTATATACAATTTTAAAAGGCCAATATTTTTTAAGCTTTAGCAGGAAGAAACAACAGATCTAGAACAGAGGATCTCAGTTTCTTGCACTTAATATCTCTGTGATCTTGGACATGTATCAGATTTCTTTTTTTAAGAAAGGACCAGAGGGTATAAATTTCATACTTAATTTATTTTTCCAGAAGATAGTATGCACCTGTATGGGTCTCAGTTTTCTCATCTGTGAGTTGAGGGGGTTGAATTAGATAATGTCTGAGTCCCTTCCAGCTCATTTCTATGGAATATATAAGCATAATTTAAAAAACACAATAACCAGAAGAATTTAATTATTTCTGAAGTATGTGAAAAAGAAAAGCTAAAGTTCCCATGGATAGAGATAAAACTTCAAAGTTTGAAAGTTCAGAAGATCTTAGCTTTAGACCTGAAAAGGACCTTAGATGCATCTAGTCTAGCCCCTTCTATGATGAATAAGGAACTCAAGATCCAACAAAATTAAATGGCCTGTCAAAGCAGGAAGTGGTGGAGTCTGAATTTGAACTCAGCATTCTTTTCACTCCACCACATTGCCTTTACATTATTAATCTAGGGTTTCTTAGACCATTTGTCAGGGAAAGTAGATGATTGTTCCCAATACTAGCTCTAATACTTGAATTTGCAAAGGCTCAAAACAACTGGGGAACTGCAGTCTTAAACAAAATAAGCAACAATAGAAATTCAGGAAAACAAGCCTCACAGATTTCATTGAAACATCAGAGGTTTAGATGTGACCCATTCATGAAACTTTATTTAAATATATGATGATGATAGGAGTCCTCCTTGCATTAAGAAAAAATGATTCCAAATCAAAATATATTATTAGTAACTTTTAAGGTATTTATGTGGCACTTTTAGATTTATAATGTGCTTTATCATATATATATATATATATATATATATATGTTATCATATAATATCAAAATGTTATCTCATTTACCCCTTATAGTAACCCTTTGAGGTAGTTACTATTATAATCCTTATTTTAGAGATGAGGAAAATTAGGTTGAAAGGTTAAATAACTTGCCCAACATCACACAATCCATAAATATTAAAGGTATGATTTGAACTTTCATGTTCCTGCCTCAAAATCTAGCATTCTATTCATTCTATCATCTATTAGAAGATATCTACTAGAGAAGACAAAAATACTCCAATATCAGTTCTCTGTACTATTTAGAAATGACACCTTCTCTAATGACTGCAGCTGAAATTGTCTCTGGCCTTCATTATCTTCTGCTTTGTTATTCATTGTGTAGGCTACACTTTCTCTATGTCTTAAAATAATGAGATTCATTTTGAAGACCTTCTCTAGCTACTGTGTTCAAGACCCAGAGTAGCAAAAGTGTTCATGGAATACCCCAAAAGAACTAAATTTCTTCTGAGAGATACATTCACAGATGAAGAATGCAATCAATAAAAACCAATAAACAAAAATACACTATTGATTTTAGAAATCTTGGATTCTTATTATTCCTTCTTTTTTCAACAAATGGCAGAACTTTCAAAATAAAAATTCATTTGATGAGAACTATGTGATTTAACTAATTAGTAATAGCTGCTCAATAACTATTTTAGATTTAAGAAATGTTGATTTTTTGAAGGTCAGGTTGAATAATCTTTGTAAATGGAATGGGAGCTCATATTGTCATTGTTACAGAAATGGGATTTTGATCCTTTGTTTACTTATTACTCCTTTGTCTGAAAGTTTGAGAAATTCCAAGAGTCATAATAAGGGTATAAGACAACATTTAAGTTTGAAAAGAACATTGAGAAATACCAGAGGGTATAAATTTTATACTTAATTTATTTTTTTCCAGAAAATAGCATTTGTCTTTTGAATGAGCTGATGTTTTAACAGTCCTTTTTTTATTTTTTTTTAAACATATAGGGTGCTATTAAATTTTCCCAATCTGAGAGAAAGGGAATTCCGATGTGGAAACTCACTTGCCCAATCAAATCAGTAATTATCTTTTGCTCTTAAAGTTACCTAGAGCATTGATAGGTCAAGTTGATTGTTGAGGATCACATAACCAGCATATAGCAGAGGCTGGACTTGGGCCTAGGTCTCCCTTGATTCTATGATTGACCATCTATCCTCTATCCCAAATTGCTTCTCTATCTTCTGCAATTATTAATATAAAGATTACATTACAAGGGAACACAGAAAAACTATTAGAAAAAGTCTCTGACTAATCTCTATTGGAGTATTTCATGCACTGATGCATAGTAGGTGCTTATTAAATGGTTTTTCTTCTTTTGTTCCTTTTCAATTTTATTTACTCTGAACTTAAATACAAAAAGAAAAAAATTCCTTATATAACACATTACATAAAAGAATTTAATATAAAATAATGTTTTCAATTTAACAGTTTTCTTTCTTTGAAAAACTGTTATAAACATGACAAATCATTTTTAAAACTACTCTGCTTTTCTGTGCTTCCTTTTAAGTTATCTTTTGTTGCCTGCTTTATATTTTTTTAATTTCGGTTTTGCTTTTTTTTTTTTTAATGACTTGCCCAGGTAGGAAATAACAAAGCCAAGGATTCTACACAGTTCCTCTATCTTCAAATCCAGAACATTTTCCTCCAAATCTCATTACCACCTTGGTTGAGGGGAGTCTCATCATTCTTTTTTTTTTTTTTAGGATTTTGCAAGGCAAATGGGGTTAAGTGGCTTGCCCAAGGCCACACAGCTAGGTAATTATTAAGTGTCTGAGTTTGGATTTGAACTCAGGTACTCCTGACTCTAGGGCTGGTGCTTTATCCACTGCACCACCTAGCTGCACCAAGTCTCATCATTCTTAACAGGGAATCTGGCACATTGTGCAAGATTTTTCAATGTGACAATGCAGAAGCTGTTTTGTTACTTTAGAACTTTGGCTAATGGCAATGACTACTTTGATCATGAGAAAGAGCTCTGGACTTTGAGTCAGAATTCTTAGGTTTGAGTCCCATCTATACCATACACTATGGCACATAACCTCTCAGAATGTCAGTTTCCTCATCTGCAAAAGGAGGATAATGATACCTTTTCTACTTGCTTCACAGAATTTTAAGGAAGATCAAATGAACTAATTAAATCACTTTATTAGTCATATAGCTTAATATTGCTATTATTTATTATTATTATTATAAAGAAAAGTAACAGTCTGGATGGAAAATAAACTAGAAGAATCAAAAGTGTCTGGAACATTATTTGGCAAATTCATACTATGCTGATTGATGAGAAGCCATAAAGATCAAGGAAGAAATGTGAAACCCTAAAGTGAACCCACAATAAGATATAAGGGATTTATAGAAGATTGTGTTCAATCGGATTATAATGGGAAGAAAGATGTGTAAAGCCTTTCTTAGAGAATCCATGGCAAATAAAGAATTCCACAAAAGATGAGGGGTAACAGAAATGTTGGAGGGAATTTAATGCTAAAACACAGTGAATGGTTCCCCCAGCAAGAATGATGGAAAATGGATAGAATTATAAGATATACACATAGAAGAGATTATTTGGTCCAACCCCCTCATTTTACAGATAAACAAACCAAAGGCCTTGAGAGGTTAAGGCACTTGTCGAAGATGACCCAGAAATAAGTCTCATAGCATGTTTCAAATTTTGATCCTTTGATTCCAAATCCAAATTCTCTTTCTACCATATAATGGTCACTCCAGGATTTCCTACAGAATGGAAAATAATTTCCATTTTCCTTGCCACCAAAACATCCTTTACATGATTATTAGACTTTCCACATGAATGGATCTACTCACATCACTTCATAGCTCAAAAATTTTAATAGATTTCCATCTCCTACCAAATACCTTGCCTAGATTTCAAGGTCCAGTTCCTTTTTGGCATAATCTATCTCTTCCAGCCTGATTTCACACTCCTCACCTCCACAATATTCTACATTCCAGCTAAATTAGACTACTTATTATCTCCAAATTTTCTTTTGTCTTTGCTCTTGTTGTCTGTAGAACCTTGATCTTTTCCTTTTACCTGTTTAATTTTTGTATATCCTTTCAAGGTCAGCCTCAAATACCATTCTCTAGGACTCCTCTAGGAAATACTCCTTAACCTCCCCATTGAGTAATTTCTTCAGGTAGATCTCCCATAAACTTTTTAGTTAAACCTCTTCTATGAATTTATCATTTATTAGTTAGTCTTTGGATATATATCCTATTTCTTTACTTGATTATAAGCTTCAAGGATCATCTTCTGTACATATATATATGTGCTTAATATTATGCTATAAACAAATATGTGCTAACTTATTCTACTTTTTGTATTAAGTTAATTTGAATGTGAATCTGAACTCTCAGTGACAAAATTCAACCTTCTAATTAGGACAAAACATGAAACTATCAGTTCTGGTGTTCAATGGATCTAAATTCTCATCATGAAATATAACAACAGATTACATAATATTATTACTAATGCCTTCCACAAAATCTTATTCACGTACTTCATGGTGTTGTCACTTAGGGTTCTTGAAGTCTAAACCATTAAAACACAAGTTTCACCAAATGTTACCATCTTGGAAAGGCTTCAAGTGTAGTCAATTCCATCAACAGACAACATCTGTTTTCTGAAGGTCAGTGTAGCTAAGTAAGGAGAGGCTCATTGCCAGTAGGCTAACTGACCCTGGCAACCAATGAAACAAAGAAAAATACAAATTGGCTCCCTTTCCTCCTCAGCCCACTTCTAATTTTTCAATGACAGTAGTACAGAAAACAAAAAACAGTAGAAGATTCTTCAAAATATGTAGTTTTTAGACAATTCATATACACAAATTTAACTTTTGATACAATATATGGGTTATCTGCTTAGTAATCAAAAACAAATGTATTAATTGTAGAATTGAATCATATAAATCTTGACATTATTGCTATAAATGAAACCAGAAGAAAAAAGAAAAGAAGAATGACAAGTTTGGGCATTAGATATATACAACGAGTTAAGAGTGAGAAGTCAAAGATGACACCATGTTTACAAATATGGGACACTGGAAGGATGTTGATTCCCTAGACAATAATAAGGAAATTCAGAAAAAAGAGTAGGTTTTTATGAAAACATAGCGGAGTCTGTATTCAATGTATTTTTGCTCTTCCAGACCCACCTTTTCTTTGATATCACTGAGACTTAAATCAGCTGTTCCTTTTGAGTTTTTAAATAGAATTTCTCTGCTGTGTATGGAATGTTCAGGAAGGACTATCCCCTCTGGTGTCATAATTTGCCAAGCCCTTTTCAGGGCTGCTCATTCACCTTTGGTGTCCACTTGGCATTCAACTCTCACAAAGGGGCTCAAAGAAGCTGTAGCATGCACAGTGCAATACCCTGATAAAACCAATTCAGCAGATGTACTAAATTAGGTTGAGAATAACCCACAAACCTCAAACCTGTCAGTGAGTTAGAGGATGTATCCTCCTAACATATTAAGACTTCCCATGGTGGAATGGGCGGATGAAAACAATTTGTTACAATAGGCAAGTGAAGGTGAGTGAAGCAGGTACTTTGGAGTGCTTTGAGCTTGGGCAGACATAGAAGATGCTAGGGATCACCGCTTCCTGGGCTATCACTAGTCTTCCTGACTTTTGTCTTGCTACTGGAATTTAATAACTCTAGAAGAGAGGGTGAGGCTTACTACTTTGTACAATTCTGCCTCACTTGAATCCAATTAACACATAAATCAAGACATCACCTATTATAGCATTGGTCCTCTTTGAAAACACGTCAGCAATAACAAAATAATTTTTCTGCCTTTATCCACAATATATTTGATTCAGAGGCTGCAATTGTCTTTTACATTATTTTATTTTTTATTTTACATTTTAAAATATTTGTAATTTGGAAATGGACATTGAGGACAGTTTGACTGGGAAAATAAATAATAAAGCTTGCAGCTTGAGGTAGGAGTAGGCTATATTGATTCATAATTCAATTGAATTCAACAAGCATTATTAAGCATCTACTACTGCATTTTCTCTAAAATAAGAGCAGGTCTTATATTAATTTTTGCTCCAAAAGACATTGGGACTTATGTTCAGGGAATATTTTTTCATGTATAAAACTATTTATTTATTTAATATTATTATTTTATAATTTAATATGTCCATGTGTTGGAATGAATGTACTAAATTTGTCCAGCTGGTTGGGGGTCTTAACTGGGTCGTATTTTGGGGTAAGGCTTATAATACAAGAATTCTGAAAAAGTCCTGGCAAGTCTTATTTTGGGGGGGGGGGATATGGTATGTGTCTGGCACTGTTTTTGACTTTGAAGCTACAAAGACAAAAATAAGATTGTTTCCATCCTCATTAACCTTATGTTCTTTTGGGGTTAGTGAAGGAAATATTACATGTGAACAGATAAATAAATAAATACAAGATACAAAGATAATAGAAATAATTTTGGGGATATTGGGACACTAGCAATGCAGGGAATCCCCACAAGACTTTTTTAGGAGCTAGTTTGAGAGACTGGGATCCCTAGAGGCAGAGTATGACAAGCATGGGGACAGGTTTGGCAAAACCTAAGAGACAGGAACATACAGGTAAAAGTAAGAAGGCTAGTTTGACTTGAATCTCAAGTGCTGAATGAATAAGACTAATGAATGTATCATGAGAGAGACTAGCTTCAGATTGATTTTAAACACCGAAAGAAATATTCAAATATTATCCTAGAGGTACTAGGGAGTTATTGAAGTTTTTTTTTTTTTTTTTGTGAAGAGAAGTAACATGATAAGTAAGACCTTGACAGTAACAAAGAAGAGAAGTGATGTTTTCCTTTTCTGAACTATATTTTCATTGCTGTAGGAAGTTTCCAGAAAGGAAAATACCTCTGATAATAAAGATTGGTAGCTATTCTTCCAATTATAGTATTAGCAAGTTGGTTGGGAGGTTAAAGTTAGAGGATCGCATAGTTAGAATGTGTCAAAGGTAGGACTTGAACCCAGATCTCCTTGCATTGAGATTGTTTTTGTATTCACCATATAATATGACTTATAATGAACTGATTTTCTTTACATGTATATGTATGTACATGTATTTTTTATGTTCTGTCTGAATAAGGCTTGGTTATTTTTGTTTTTGTATTTTCCCATCAAGATCCAGTTCTTGATAAAATATGATTTTGTGGAAAAAGAGGCATAGATAATTTGTCATGACTTTGGCAGTTTAATAAAATTGGAGAAAAAAGGCAGGAAGATCTTGAAATTTGGAGTCAGAATACTGGTTCCAGCCTCTTTGATTTTCTATTTCTAGTTTGCAAGACAGAAACCACCTACTCAGCAGTGTTGTTGTGAGGACCAGATAAAATCATATATATATATATATATATATATATATATATATATATATATATATATATATATATTTTATATACACACATGTGTATGTGTATGTGTATAAAATATATATATGATGTATATGTATATATATATGTAAAGCTCTTTGTAATCCTACAGTGATATATATATATATATATATATATATATATATATATATATATATATATACATAGAATTTACCATTTTCATGAAAAACAAGCTCTTCAAAGAAAAGCAGATTTTAACTTAATAAGTTTGTGGGGAAAACTAAAAGAACTGTTTGTTGTAGGAAGTAGTCTTTCCCCTGCATGTCTAATTTCACTCAAAGAATCTGTGCCTAGGATCAAAAGAATTTTATATATACTCTGTATATATAAATATTTGTATATTTTATATTTATATGTTCTCTAACTTCTTTCTCTCTTTGCTTTCTCTCTGCTTCTCTGTATCTCTGGCTGTTTCTGTCTCTCTACAAATGTATACACATCTATGTATAAATGTATATACACACACATGCATATATACCACATACATATATTCCAAATTATTCATGATTATTATCTCATGAGTCATAGGAAATTTTGATTGAGAGAGTAATTAGATTTCCTTATTGGAAACAAGATAACTAGGTCAGGCGGGAAAATGATATAACTTAATGTCAAGAATTGTTTACTTCCTTTCTTTTCCTCCTTTTGAGCTCTTAACTCTGCAATATCATCTGCCTGCAGGACAACTCCAGGAAGATGTCCCATGGGCATTTCAAGCTTAACAATTCTAAGATGGAATTCCCTAGTCTTTTTCCAACTTTCCACCTTCTGATGAGGGTATCATCATCTTTTCAGGTTCTCAAGTTTACAAGTACCTGGTAGTTCATGCTCTCATGACTTATTGCCTAGAGAACTGTAATAACCTCTTAATTGTTCTGCCTTTTTTTCATTCTTCTTCCTCTCCAATCCATTCTCCATACAGCTGTCAAAATAATCTTCATAAAACATAAACCTGAAAGCAATATTAAAACAAGTATAGATGAAGTAAAACTATCAGAAACTATTTTTGTCCAATTAAATGCTAACAAAACTAGTAATATGAAATAGATGTTTACAAAAATATAAAATCCAGTTTCACAGAAGATGAAATAGATTATTTAAGCAACAATTTCAGAAAAAGGAATTGCAAGGGAGATTTTTTTGTTGTTCAATAATTTTTTTCCCCAGTTATATCTGATTCTTTGTGTCCCTATTTTGAGTTTTCTTGGCAAAGATACTGAGTGGTTTTTCATTTCCTTCTCCAGAATTTGATCTCAGCTTTTCCTGTTTCCAGATCTGGTGCTCTAGCTACTGTACCACCTAGTTGCAAAATAGGGATAAATGAATCCAAAGGAATGAAAGACACTAAGATCTGATCAAAGTGGAATTCACGTCAGTACATGGAAATACAGAATAGACAGCCATACTTGCTAGAAGACCTCTAATGCAGGAGAACATACTGGGGGGACAGATAGAGGTTTTGTGGAGGTAGAATTAATAAAACTTGGTAGTTTATTCCAAAATAATATAAACTGTAAATGTAGGGAAGAAAGAGAATTTTCCAAATTCTTTCAATGCTATGAATATGGTCTTGATTCCTAAACCAAGGAGAGACAAATTAGAAAAATCATAGATAGACAATACACCAAATGAATATCCATGGATTATATTAAAATATTAATAGAAGAGATTATATTCTATAACCAGAATGCATTTATAATGGGAATACTAGATTGATTTAATATTAAGAAAATCTACACATAAAATATATTAATAAGAAAATAAAAACTACATACCAATAGATGCTGAAAAAGCTTATGACAAAACAACATTCGTTTTAAAAACACTAGAAAGAATAAGAATAAGTGTATCTTTTTTAATATGATAATTGAAACTAATGAAAACTGACAAAAATGTTATATGTAATGAAGTAAGGTCATAGAACTTTCTGATAAGATTAAGGGTTAAAGCAAGGTTATCTATTATCACTACTATTTAATTTAACATTTTGCTAAAAATACTTGCTTTAGAAAGAAGAGAAGAAAAAAATCAAGGAATGAAGCAATAGGAGGCAGCTAGGTAGAGTAGTGGATAGAGCACTGACCCTGGACTCAGGTGGAACTGTGTTCAAATATGGCCTCAGACACTTAATTAGTACCTAGCTATGTGACCTTGAGCAAGTCACTTAAACTCCCATTGCCTTTCAAAATAAAAAAAAGGAATTAAGTAACCACAAAGAGGAAACAAAACTGTCATTTTTTATATGATATGATGGTCTATCCAGAGAACTTAGAAGAATAAACTGAAATTAATAATTTTTATAATTTCATACTATAATTAATAACTTTCATTAAAGTTATAGAATCTGAAATAAATTCACAAGAAATCACCAACTTTGCAGTCTACTACCAATAACAGCTAACAGAAAGAGATAAAAAGACAACTCTATTCAAAATAATGTAAAAATTTTTGGAAATTCTGTCTACCAATATACACATATGCTAACATAAAACACTCTTCTTAGAATTGAAGATAGATCTAAATTATTGGAGAAATATTAACTGCTTATAGGTAGGAGCATGTTATTGCTTGTCCTTCTATTTTTAAAGTGCCAACTAAGTGGAGGCCTCTAGGTGGCTCAGCAGATAGGACCTGAAGTCAAGAAGACTTGAGTTCAAATTCAGCCTCAGATACTTACTATAGGGGTGATCCTTGGGCAAATCAGTTAACTTCTGTTTACCTTAATCCACTGTTCCAGTATTTTTGCCAAGAAAGTCCCATGGGTCATAAAGAAATGGACATGACTAAACTCCTGAATAACAACAAGGCTGAACCCATTAGCATTCAGACTACCAAGAAATTATTTTCTAGATGTAGAAAAATAAAAATGAAAAAAATTGTTACTTCCTTGCTTAAGAAACTTCATTGTCTCCTTATTGTCCCTCTGTTAATTATTTATTACATAATCTGATTATAGCTTTCTTTATATTTGTATTTATCTGTATCTTATCTCCTCCATTAGATTGTAAGCTCCCTGAAGGGATGGAACAATTTTTGTCTCTTTTTTGTATGCTCAGTACTCAATACAATGCTTGATATTTACCAGGTGTTAATAAATGTTTATTGATAGATTGATTGATCTGATTATATCCTGTCCTCTACTTGACTGTTCTGTGTATTGTAACTCTTTTCTATGATCTACCTTATAAAGGATCTTAACAGTTATAGTAAAAGCTACATCTATTAAGCTTCTTGCTCCAAAGGTTGGATTAGTTTGTTTTGTTGTTGTTTGTTGTTGTTTTGTTTTTCTACAAGGCAAAGTCATATCTGAGACTTGACTGGTTCAAGGAATCATTAATGTGACTTCTTATAAGAGACTTTAGGAAATAAAAAGTCCAACATGTGAGGAGTTGGTGTCCCTTAGACTTACAGATGTCCTTCTGTTGTGGGAAACAATAAACCTCCTGATCAGATGTATTACAATATGGAGAGGAGAAAGATTGCATTTTTCTAAACCGGTGCTATATCTTTGTCAGTGCTATTATTTAATATTTTTCCTTGTTGTTAAATGACAATATTTCATTTTGTTCCAATACCAAGCTGGAGCCACTGGACCAGACGAAGTCAATATTGACTTATACACAACAGTTATTATCTAATCATATCCATTTTACAGAGAAAGAAACTGATGTTCAGGGCAGTTAAAGAAAATCCAAAAACTTTCCTAAGATCATACAAATAGAATAAATGGCAGGATCAGAATCAGAATCAGAACTGAAGTTCTCTGATTCTTTTCTTTAATTTTTTTAAAAATTTTTTTCCGTAAGGCAATGGGGTTAGGTGGCTTGCCCAAGGCCAAACAGGTAGGTGATTATTAAGTGTCTGAGGCCATATTTGAACTCAAGTATTTCCTGACTCCAGGGCCAGTGCTCTATCCACTGCGCCACCTAGCCACCCCCAAGTTCTCTGATTCTAAGTGATATGGTACTAGACTTCAGAATTAAGATATTTATTAGGAAGGTAGGCAACAATCTACCTAGAGACAATTGTTGGAAACCATAAACTGATGACATCACCAAGAGAATGTCCAGAAAGAAGAGAACTCAGGAAAGAGCCTTCAGGGACACCTACGGGGCAAGGCATGAATCTAGCAAAGAAGAAGGTTAAGTTGAGGTAGATGGAGAACTAGGAGAGTAGCTGAAGAGCAAGAACTATCTCCTCAACAAATCTCCAAAGGAGCAGCCATTCTCTGCACTCCTTCATGATTTTACCCTAACTGAAGACAAAGCAAGACACAGAATGTTAGAATTAGAAGGGACTTTCTCTTTCCTCTTATTTGACCGTAGCATGCAATGATGAGAAAATGAGCCCAGAGAAGTTAAGAGATTTGCTCAAAGTCACACAATAAATTTCTGAGAACCCAACTCTTCTGCTTCAAAAGATAATACTCCTTCTACTGCACTGGATTTTAGAATTCTACAGCCTAGTCTTGGCTGTAGAATGATAAAGGAACAAGTATTTTTTTGTCATTTTAGTCAAGATGACTCACTGGGAATTGATTTCTTAGACTAGACTTGGCAGCTATCTGCAGACCTGTCATATCTTGACTTTTTAAATGCAGTAGGAAGTGTTCTTCCTGGGGACTTGAGGTTGGAGGGGGGTGGATTATGTGGCTTTCACATTCCTTTTTAAAGAAGGCAAAAGAAAGAAGCTATGTGTCCTATGCCTTTTGGCTGCTTTTAGGTGTTAAGCCTACCACCCTGAGTAAACAGCTACAATAAGAGAAGGAGGATTAAATCTCCAAGCTGCCGAACTTTCAAGGGCTGGAAAGAAAAAAGCAAAAGGAAAACATATTGTCTAATGACTAATGCCTTATCTATATGGAATCCTTATCTCTTCATCTAAAGTCTGAGATAAACTCCGAAACCTCAGTACAGTCTGTCCTTAGGCACTCAAAGGCCTGCTATTGTTAAAGATTATGTAAAACTGCTTGTCTGTGGACCCTAAACAGCAAATCACAGAGCTCTGTTTGTTCATGTTGTCAAACACAGATAGGAAAAGGCGGAAGGAAGGAATAAAACCCTGACAGATTACATGGGAGCACATGTAGGGCCAAAGACTGTGTTCTTTTAAAGGTCACCATCAGAGGCTCATCCTTGCTTCTGATTTGGGTATGATTTTTCTCATAAAGGCCCTATTTTCTCAATTGATAAGGAATAGTATTCAGCATCTGATTGCAGAATTATGAGACCCTCAGATTGATTTACTCACTTCTTGGGTTAAGGAGGGAGGTTGTTGTTGAGTTGAAAAGGAAGATTCTTACCCCCCACCTCATTTTCCACAGTGACCAACACCTCTTTTCTCAAAATGGGGAAAACAAACCAGAAATGAAACTGAGATTCCTGAAGAAGCATCAGATAATTAGGGAAGGTCCTCATGGTGGTGATTGGGATGGTGGTGGTATAATTTTTCAGTGGGAATTTGAGGTCTGCTGAGAATGTCAGCATTTTGTAGAAAGAAGGAGGCTTAACTAATGACAAATTATAAAAAAATGTTTTAGTGCCCATATTCTAGCTTCTTAGCTTGAAATGATCCAATCTTCTTGCACAGTTCTTTTTTTTTTTTAGATTTTTTTCAAGGCAATGGGGTTAAGTGGCTTACCCAAGGCCACACAGCTAGATAATTATTAAGTGTCTGAGGTTGGATTTGAACTCAGGTACTCCTGACTTCAAGGCCAGTGCTCTATCCACTGTGCCACCTAGCTGCCCCTTCTTGCACAGTTCCAACTGTTCAGGCTGTCTGACTCTTCATGACCCCATTTTTGGGGGGGGTTTTCTTGACAAAGATACTGGAATGGTTTGCCATTTCCTTCTCTAACTCCTTTTACAGATAAGGAACTGAGACAGAGTTAAGTGACTTTCCCAGAGTCGAATAGCTAGCTAGTCATGTTTGAGGTCAGATAATCAATTGAAATCAAGGTGATGAGGGTTCTTGATTCCAAGGTCAATTCTCTATCCACTGAATCACCTAACTGCCCCCTTGCACAATATCAAGCTGAAAAATATGGTTTCACTAACTGAAGACTCTCATAGAGTATAAAATCTAACAGAAGACAATCATTTTGGGTTTGTTTCAGAGATAGGTATTATCTTCTTTGTGAGATGAAAACAGCTCAAATCTTAATTGAGATTCAATGTATAAAATCTTTTTCTAATGTATAGAAGAATGACCTAGACCTGTATAGATTGCTGGTATTGGAAGTTTGGGGTCATTTCCTGAAGCAAGGAAATATACTATGTCTTTCTAAGTTATATGGAGCTTATCTTGATACTTACTCTTGGATAGGGTCAGCTAGGTGGTGCAGTAGATAGAGCACTAGCCTTGGAGTCAGAAGGATAGGAGTTCTAATCTGGCATCAGACACCTGACTCTAGGTGTGTGACTCTGGGTAAGTCCATCCAGGGCCATCTCCAATCATCCTGATTCATATCAGATCACTGGATCAGATGGCTCTGGAGGAGAAAGTGAAGCTGGAGACTTAGCACAACACCCCTCCCCCCCAAATTTAATTCACTTATTTGTTATGGGATCACCTCCCTAATGTCATGGTCTTCTTTGAGACTGAAGGAAAAACATTATTGATAGATTATGGGACTGGAAAGGAGAAGAAAGGAGAATGAACAGACTTCATCCAGTAGCTCAGGGACTTATGGAGGGACGGGGCTCTGTTAGGAGGGATTTGATATGTTGATTTGAATAATGCCAGAGATACGGTTTTTCTCTTTCTGGTCCACAAAAAAGTAAGACAAGATGAGGGTGTCAATCAAAGATACATAGACTACTTCAATTGATGTAACCAGTAGTAAGTGGAATCGTTCCTATTCACTATCCCTTTGACTGGTATCTGTTTCTTTGTGTTCCTTTATCTTTTTATAAATTATGTGGTTACTCCTCATAATCTCTTGTGGTCAATCTAGGCATATGTATTTTTTGATGTCCTTTGGTTGAAAGCTTTAGGGTGCAAGTACATTTGCAAGAGCAACAAAAGATGTGAGTGAACCTTCTTAGCTTAGGACCAACTTCAACCCATTGTTAGAAAATAATCATGAACCATTCATGTGCTTTATAACTAAATTACCAGTGTAAGAATTAATACAAACTTGAGCAGTTCAGTTTGCTCCATAGGATATGAGTCTAACCATAGGCCCTACATACCCACTTTGTCATTGTCATACTCACTTTACTATGGATTGGTCATTGGAGAAAGAGGAGGGGAAAACAGTTCACTTACCTCATTTTTACCATATATTGTTCTAACTCCCATTCCCTTCTCTTCTCCCTTTTCTCCATGTTGCTTTCTGTTTCCCTGGGAAAAAAAATACCTTGTTCCAGTACCCCCTCAGAAAGGGAATAGGTCATATTGAATAAAACTAGCAAGGGAGACATGGGGGGTGGGGTGGATTATTCCTAGCACCAAGAAAGGACCAGATATGCTGGGGACAAACTGGGTAGAGAACCGCTCATTTTTCTCTTCTTCTTACCAATAAATATGGAACCCAAAACTCTCCCCGTTATTCCCAAAGCCTCAAGATTGTTGTTTTAAAAAACAACAAAGTTACCTTATATATTTTAAGATGTCAGGGGAATAGTTTTATATGCTATAATTGCAAGAGCATTGGATTTAGAGTCATCTCATATGGGTTCAAATCTGAGCTTTACTACTTACTGTTAGGGTGACCTTTGGCAATTCACTTTATTTACCAGCTTCTTCTTTTGTCAAAATAGGGGTTTAAGTGTAATGATAGTATTTCTTTTGGTTTTAAATCTATGATTCCAAGATATCACTTCTAAAAACTATTCTCCTGAGGAGGATTTTGCGATGGGAGAATTCAGATTAATAATCGTATGCAATCACTTGGTTGTTTCCATAGTAACACTCGTTCAACCTGAATCTGTCAGCTTCTGTTACTTAAATATGCCTGCCTCAATTATTTAGCTCTTTATTTTGTTTGCAGAGTGTATGTTGCTAATGGAGCAATTACTGTAGTTGGGTGAAGGGGGATGTAGTTGAAAATGTCTGGTAAGGTTGAAGAGGGAGGCTATACAAAATGATCCAACTAATACTCACAAATCATTTTATTCATCTTTGACTCCCTCTCACCTTCCCTTCAGTGACTATTCCAAACATTTTCTAAATATTGCAAATCCTCAATCTACCTTCATTTCTTTCATTCTCAGTAGATGGCTTCATCTCCTACTATAAGAAGGAGAGGGAGGTTATCCCATGTGAACTTCCAGAAGAAAGGCAGCATGGTGTAACAGAAAGAGCACTGAATTAAGATCTAGGAGACCAGGACTTGTAGCCCAGATTCCAAAACTTACTTTTTGGATAAGTCTCTGAGCCTTAGTTTGCTTATCTGTGTTTTGAGGATGATAAAACAAACACCATCTTTCCCAGTGTCCTTGCAAGGAAAGTTCTTAAAGTGCCCTATAAAAATGGTGAAGAATAATTAGATGAAGATCAATAGAGATAGGAATAGAAATAATATTATTCTAGAATTTCTTATAAAACACTTGGGAAAGGTGCAGAATGAAACAAGGAAACAGACCACTCACAGCATGGAAACACATTTTAGTGGGAGAAGATGTAAATTATTAGCTGTAAAAAGTAGAGCAGATAATAAATTAATAACTTTGCCATCATGGCAATTTCATACTTCTAAAGGTGGAGAAAGTAAAAAATTACTTTGAACTTGATTCTCACAAAAAGAAGGAACTGATCACTGTTTCAGAAATGATGAGAACTTTTTTTTAAAATTTATTTTTATTAAAGATATTATTTGAGTTTTACAATTTCCCCCCCAATCTTACTCCCCCCCCCCCCACGGAAAGCAATCTGTCAGTTTTTACTTTGTTTACATGTTGTACCTTGATCCAAATTGAGTGTGATGAGAGAGAAATCATATCCTTAAAGAAGAGACAAGAAGTCTAAGAGGTGACAAGATCAGACAATATCTGTTGTTTTCTAAATTAAAGGGAATAGTCCTTGAACTTTGTTCAAACTCCACATCTCCTTATCTGGATACAGATGGCACTCTCCTTTGCAGACAGCTCAAAATTGTTCCCAATTGTTGCACTGATGCAATAAGCCAGTTCTTCATGGTTGAACATCACTCCCATGTTGCTGTTAGGGTATACAGTGTTTTCCTGGTTCTGCTCATCTCACTCAGCATCAGTTCATGCAAATCCCTCCAGTCTTCCCTGAAATCCCGTCCCTCCTGGTTTCTAATAGAACAATAGTGTTCCATGACATACATATACCACAGTTTGCTAAGCCATTCCCCAATTGAAGGGCATTTACTTGATTTCCAATTCTTTGCCACCACAAACAGGGCTGCTATAAATATTTTTGTACAAGTGATGTTTTTACCCTTTTTCAGAAATGATGAGAACTTTTAGAGGTGGATTGGGATATGAATAGCTAAAATTTAAAGCTATTTGACAAAGTTAGGATTGGTATGATGTACAACCTAAAACTTGCAAAAACAAATTCTAAAAAGTTGAGAAAAATTATTGTTATGAATAATTTCTTAATACTTTTTCAGGGGAAATTATCCTAAGAAGGAAGGAACATTTCAATGAGTGAAATTCTAAAAACATGAGTAGAAGTGATTCTGATGAATAGGAAAAGGGCAGGAGGCACCTAAAAAAAATAAATAAGCTTCCCAATGGATACATTATTCAACTTATTTTTTTTATCCTATCAAATTATCATCTTAAATTTATTTTTATTCTCATTTTGTACAAATTTTTTTTACATTAATAAAATATACTTGTTTACAAGTAAACAAAATACCCCTCCCCCCCATGAATATAGATAGACTTGCTTGGGCGAAAAAGTAAAGGGGAGAGAAAAAAAAATAGTAATAATTGTAGGTATGGCCAGGTGGCACAATGGATGAAGCACCATCCCTGGAGCCACGAGCACCCGAGTCCATATCCAGCCTTGTAAACCCAATAATCACCCAGCCATGTGACATGCAAGTCACCCTATCCCCACTGCCCTGCAAAAACCAAAAAGAAGAAAAAAAAAGACCCAAAATAAAATAAAATAGTAATAATAGTAGGGGTGGCTGGGTGGCGGACAGAGCATTGACCCTTGAGCCAGGAGTACCTGGGTCTGAATCCGGCCCCAGACACCCAATGATCACCCTGCTATGTGGCCCCAGGCAAGGCACCCAGCCCCACTTGCCCTGCACCCTCCCCCAAATAATAATAACAAAAAAATGTGCTTCAGTCTTTGTTCCAACACCATCAACTCTGTCGTGGGTGGATCACATTCTCTATGATAAGTCCATCACAAAAGTTACTTCCATATTTTTCCAACATTGCCATTGCTGATCGCAACTCCCTCCTTTCTTATTTCTCCACTACCATGTACTATATTTTCTCTCTCCTTTCACTCTGACTCTGCTGTAGGGTTGCTGAGTGGCGCAGCAGACAGATCCCTGGTCCTGGGGCCAAGAAGCCCTGAGCCCCCATACCACCCCTTAGGCCCAGAATCCACCTGGCCCTATGGTCCTGGGCAGGCCATCCAATCCCAGCCCCTTGCAAGAAGCAAAAAAGAAAATGTGTTATATCTGACCACTGTCCCCCCACGGTCCATCCTCTCCTCCTTTACTCACATCCCCACCCCTTCCCCTGCTCCCCCCTCCTTCTTACTCCAGATGTCTATACCCCATTGAGTATATTTGTTGTTTCCTCTCCTAGCTATCTCTGATGAGAGCAAAGGTTCCCTCATTCCCCCTTGCCTCCCCGCTTCCATATCATTGCAATAGCTCATTGTAATAAAAAAAATATCTTATTATGTGAAATATCTTGGGCTATTCCCCTTCTCCTTTTTCTTTCTCCCATTCCATTTCCCTTTTTTTCCTATTGACTCCATTTTTACACCATATTTTATCTTTGAATTCAGCTTTCTCCTATGCTTCAACTATAAAAGCTCCCTCTACCTGCTCTATTAACTGAGATGGTTCATATGAATATTATCAGTATCATTTTTCTGTACATGCAGTTCATCCTCATTAAGTCCCTCATATTTCCCCCCCTCTCCTCCAATCTCCATGCTTCACCTGAGTCCTGTATCTGAAGATTAAACCTTCTGTTCAGCTCTGGCCATTCCAAAAGGAACCTTTGAAATTTCCCTGGTTCATTGAAAGTCCATCTTTTTCCCTGGAAGAGGACATTCAGCCTTGCTGGGTAGTTCATTCTTGGCTGCATTCTAAGCTCTTTTGCCTTCCGGTATATTGTATTCCAAGCCCTATGAGCTTCCAATGTAGTTGCTGCTAAGTCCTGTGTGATCCTGACTGCAGCTCCATGATATTTGAACTGTGTCCTTCTGGCTGCTTGTAATATTTTCTCTTTGACTTGGGAGTTCTGGAACTTGGCTATAATATTCCTGGGGGTTGGTTTTTTTGGGATCTCTTTCTCAGGGGGATCAGTGGATTCTCTCCATTTCTATTTTGCCCTCTGCTTCTAGAATATCAGGGCAATTTTCCTATAGTAATTCTTTGAAAATGATGTCAAGGCTCTTTTCCTGATCATGACGTTCAGGTATTCCAATAATTTTCAAATTATCTTTCCTAAGTCTGTTTTCCATATTAGTTGTTTTTTCAATGAGATATTTCACATTTTCTTCTAATTTTTCATTTTTTTTTGGTTTTGAAGTATTGATTCCTGATTTCTGGTAAATTCATCAATCTCCCTGAATTCTATTCTTTGTCTGAAGGATTTGTTCTCCTCAGAGAGTTTTCTTATCTCTTTTTCCATCTGGCCAATTTTGCTTTTTAAAGCATTCTTTTCCTCAATAACTTTTTGCACTGTTTTATCCATTTGACCTAAGCTGGTTTTTAGCATGCTATTTTCTTCAGCATTTTTTTGGATTTCCTTTGACTAAGCTGCTGACTTCATTTTCATGTTTTTCCTGCATCTCTCTCCTTTCTTTTCCCAGTTTTTCTTCCAACTCCCTCATTTGATTTTCAAAGTCTTTTTTGAGCTCTGTCATAGCCTGAGCCCAATTTCTGTTTTTCCTGGAGTCTTTAGATGCAGGAGCTTGTGCTTCCTCATCTTCAGACTGAGTATTTTGATCCTTCTTAGGCTCATTTGCAAAATATTTCTCAATGGTCTTCCTCTTGTTTCTTTGCTTATTCATTTTCCCAGCCTAAGCCTGTTTTTTGGGGTGCTTCCTGAGCTTTTGGGACACTCCCACAAGGGTCTCAGTGTGTGAGGTTCTGTCCTCCCTCCTGGTCTGTGAATGACCATAAGCGCCCCCCTCTACCACGGGGCCAAGGTGGGGGGGCCCTGTTGTTCTATTGGGGGGGGCTAGACTGCAATCAGGATCTGAATGTGGTCAGAGCCCCAGAGTCCTGTTCCAGGGGCAGAGGATAGAGCTCTGCAGTCTCTCTTTATTCCCCCTCCCTCAGCTCAATGGGCTCATGCCCTGGGGGCTCCTGCTTACAGGCTCCACCTGCTTCTGTTTCCAGGTCTAAGCTGCAGAAAGACCAAGCTGCTTGCTGTGTGCCCTGAGGGCTGGGCTCCAAGTGCTCCCTCTGGCAGAGGTCCCCAGCTGTTCCCCAACTTTGTGCCTGGTGCTCCCTGGGGTGCAGCTTAGGAGACTCCCCCGCTGCTGTGAGCCACAGCTCCCAGCACCCTGGGGCTGTGTCCGGGAGGCTGAAGTTCTTTGACTCTGGTGGGCCACCCCTCTGGGGGGCCGCCCCTCCGACCCCGGGGAGCAGAGCCTTTCTGCTCTTTTCCAAGTTACCTTGAGTAGGAGAACTGCCTCACTGGGTCCCTTTGTGGGTTCTGTCTCTTGAAAGTTTAGTTAGAGTCCTTAGTTTATGAGTTTTTATCAGAGAGCTCCTAAGACTCGATCCCTTCATGTCCAACTTTTTTTTTTTTTAAAAGATGTGTAGCATTTTAAAATATATACTCAATAAAAGAAGAAGGTCTTATTTTCTTTTTAATATTTCAGTCAATTTTGTGATGATAAAAATGTAGTCTCCCATAGAATCTTGCCTGGAAAATCTTCCTCTTCTAATACATTTAACAAGGATGCCTTCAATATATGTGTAGATTACTATCATAGTGGTTATTGATCTTCTCTTGTTCTAAATAAGTGAGTAAGGAATGCCTATTTTCCAGGTATGGTTTATGATTGTATGGACAGCCATTCAGTATAGATACTGAAAACAGACAATAAATTAGAATGAGCGGGCAGAGGCTAGTAGGCAAAGTTGCCTGTAGGAAATTGCAAAGTTCTGTTAATGGCCCTAAGCTTCATGAAACAAATACCCATCTCTTTAGCAGAATCAAAGCTGTCAAAAAGTGAAATGGATTGCCACTGGAGGTATTGACTTTTCTTTCCCTGGGGTCTTCAAGCAGAGGCTGAAAGACTGTTAATGATATTGAAGATGAGATTGTTTATTAGGATCAGGTTGAACCATGTGGTCTCTAAGCTTCCTTCCAACTTTGAGATTCTGATATACAACTTACTAATTATTACTAATTCTCTTTTCAACAATATAACATTTCTTTGTATCTTGCTCAATCTTTCTGCCTTGTTCTTGTATCACATCTTTTCTTCCCTGGTTTATTAATTCATCTTTGTTCTTTCTCTTATCATTTTCTTTTTCAGGACCTTTTCTATCAATTATTCCCTCTCATATACTCCTTTCCCTCTGACTACAAATAGATTTCAGAGCAGTTTTATAAACACTCACACACACACAATTGTTGTCTAGTCATTTCAAACTCTTCATGATTCCTTGTGGGGTTTTCTTTGCTATTTTCTTCTTTACCTCATTTTACTGAGAAGGAAACCTGAGGCAAACAAGGTTAAGTGACTTACCAGGGTGACACAGCTAGAGTCTGGAACCAGATTCAAACTGAGGGAGAGGAGTCTTTCTGCCTCCAGGTCTGGCATTCTATCCACTAAACCACCTAGCTAAGTGCACACATTCATGTGCTCCTTCTTTTGACTATGCTACCTTTTAAAACTACTATATATTTCTTCATTTAACTGGAAAACTTCTGAGAATAGTCTTTAGGTGATACCTCTATTTCCTCACCACTAAATCACTCTCTTACCTCTTATAGATTAGCATTTACTCTCACCATATAATTAAAACTGTTGTGATTATGAGTGACATCATAATCACAAAACCCAAGTTAATTTTTTTTAAAATCCCAGGCATGATTATGAACCACTTTAAATGTTGACACTTGACCATATCTTCCTTCTCAAAAACACTCTCCTTCCTTATTTTTCATGATATTTACATTCCTGGTTCTCCTCTTGCCTTTTCATTGTCTTTTTCCCTTCCAACTCTTAAATGTTGATATACCATTTATATTCTTTGGAACATTTATCCAATTCCAACTCAGACTAATGAATTAGGTTTCCCAGAATAAGGCTAACTACTTCTTTCCCACCTCAAGGTTTTAGAGAAAGGTGAAAGAGAACCTCATTTTGATGGACAATGAGACTGTCTTCTTAGGGTTCAACCCCCATTCTGGAGTATTGTGCCTAGTATTCTGTTATATTCTCCCTAATATTATTGGCCAGTAATGGTTAGTACCTATAGTGATTAGTGTCCCACTTTCATTTCCCCTAATTAACATCAATAAGGTTTTTACAAGGGAATGTTTATAGAGATTTGGCAATAACAGAAACATTAATATTTTCCCTCCCTCCCCACTTCCCCCCACAACCCCAACAAGTGACACACTCACTCCATTATCACCTTTCGTTACTGGGGAGAGTAGGCTCACACAATATAATTCAATCAAAAGCCTTCACTGCACTAAATTCACTTCCAAATATGGCATAGCTGATGGATAAATTGGTTCCCTTAATTAAAGTAGATTACACTTCTATGCTGTATCAAGTGGATCCCTTGGAACTTTGTTATTTACTGGGCTTGGAAGTCAACAAAATATGGCATGGACTCCATCTCCTAGACCTCTGGGAGTTCACTCTTCTAATCCTTCCAAACTGACTAGTTCATAGTCTAACTGATACCCCACCTAAAAATCAAGAAAAAAACAAAAAGGCAAAGAAACAAAGGATAAAGGCTCATATTCAGATCCTACATGAGCTATAGTTGGAACAATGAAGCCTGAGGTTAATAGAAGCTTCCAGCTTATCTTTCCCAGATGCCAGGAGGAAAGAGGAAACACCTTGGATAATTAGTGCATTAAAAAAAAGTTTTTATTGATATCTTCTGTTTCTTAGATCATCATAAGTTATCTGAAGTATCCACCCTCCTCCCTCCCTCTCCCATACAACAAATAGTATTATTTTAAGAGAGGAAAAAAAATCAGCACAACTAATTAATACTTTTTTTAAAAAGTTTGAATACTTTTGCAAAGTTTAACACTTTGAATCTCTTTCTACAAAAGCAGATTGGGGGCTATCTATTCCTATCTTTTTGTTTAAGTCTGCTTGATTTTTGTAATTTTATTACATTTAATTTTGGTATCTACTTTTTAATTTGCATTTTTATATTTACTGTGAATATTGTTTTCTTGGTTCTGCTTATTTCTGGATCAGTTAATGTAGATCTTTACAAGATTCTTTGTATTTATCACAGACATGATTTCTTACAAAATATTGTACTTGTATTTTCTATTATATTCACATATCACATTATATATATATGTATATATATATATATATATATATATATATATATATATATATTCCATTATATCCATGGATCACCCTTTTTTTATCCATTCCTCAATTAATGCCAACTACTTTTTTCCAATTTGTTATCATAAGGAGTGCTGCTGTAAGTATGCTGGTGTATGTGAAGACTTTGCTATTTATGGAAGTATAAACCCAGTACTGGAGTATTGGCCCAAATAGTATATACATTTTTGTACTTTATTTGCATAATTCCAAATTGCTTTCCAAAATTATACCATTTCACAGTTCCACCAACAATATATTAGTGTGCCTTCTTAATTGCCAAGCCCTCCAACACTATTTACTATTTTTTGATGCTTTTCTCTAATTTGCAGCATATGAAGTAAAACCTAAGAATTGTTTTAATATTCTTCTCTTATTATTAGTGATTTGGAACATTATTTCATGTGGTTGTAAAAGCTCTGAAATTCAATTTTTGAGACTTGTTTGTTCATTTCTGTTGATCACCTGTCTTTTGAGAATGGCTATTAGTCTCATATATATTTAGTAATTGTTTATATATCTTTAATGCCATTCTCTTAACAGAGAAATAGGAAATAGATATTTCCTTCCCCCACCCATTCAATCACTTTCCTTTTTATCCGAGGTACATTAATTTTGATTCTGAAGAAGCTTTTAAGTTTCATGTAGTCAAAATTATTTTGTCTACTATATTTGCCTTTCTCTTTTATGAATGCATCTCTTACTCCTGTGAGAGGTATATGATTTGTTTCTCTTCTAACTGTTAAAAAATAGTACAAGCTTTGTACTTGTATATCCATATGGGATGTATTGCATAATAAGGTATAATGCTATGCTTAATTTCTGCTGAAATTCTAATTTTGCCTAATATCAGTCATACTGTTTTCCAGTTTTCTCAGCAGATTATTTAACCAAATAAGGAATTTTTTCCATAGTTAATTTATATTTTTCATGTTATTAAATACTAGGTTATTGTGTTTTATTGTTTCTACTTCTTCCTAATCTAGTCTGTTTCATTAATCTGTCTTTTTTTAACCAATACTAATTGAATTTGATTAATACTGTTTTAAAACAATGAGATCTGAAAATGCTATTTCCCCTTCATCCCTATTTTTTTCAATAATTTATCATAGATATTCTAGATCTTTTGTTTTTCCAAGTGAATTTTATTATTATTTTATCAATACAATTTCAATAGTAATTGGAAAGGTATAACATTAAAGGTGTACATTACTTTTTTTGGTAGTATTGCTGTTATTACATTGGCATGTCCCAGCCATGAGCACCTAATATTCTTTCAACTATTAAAGTTATCTTTAATTCTTTAAGGAGCACATTATAATTGAGTTCATAAGTCCTTCATGTACTTTAGTAGATCAATTCCCAGATATTCTATGCCTTTGGCAGCTATTTGGAATGGGGTTTCCCTTTCTTTGATTAATTCTTGGTTTTGTTATTATTTTGTAGAAATGCTATTGATTTAAGGGGGATTTACTGAAACTTTTTGCCCCCTTTTACAACTTTACTGAAGTTGTTGCAATTAGTAGTCTTGTTGATTCCCTATGATTTCCCAAGAAACCCATTATATCATCAACAAATAGGGATAGTTTCATCTCCTTTTTATCTATCTTTATTCCTTTAGATTCTTTCTCTTCTCATTGATATTGCTAGCACTTCTAGAATTATAACAAATAAGATTGGGGAAAGTAGGTATCATTGATTCACTTCCACATTTATGTGGAAAGGTTCTAGTGTATTCTCATTGTAAATGATGTTTGCTTTATCTTTTACGTTGATTATTTTTATGATATAAAGAAAGGTCCCTCTATGCCTCAACTTTGACAGGATTTTTTAAGCATAAAGAGAGTTACACTTAGTTACACTTTTTGTTTTGTTTTAGATGTTTTGGTTTTTAATATAATTATGTTTATTGTTTTCCAAATGTTACTGCATCCCTGGTGTAAAACCCATTAGATCATAATGAATGATTTCTTGGATAAATTACTATAGACTGTTTAACAGGTTTTTGTTTAAAATTTTTGAGTTAATATTCATTTATGATAGTAGCCTATAGTTTTCTTTCTGTCTTTTATTTAAAATTTTTTTTACTTGATTAGGTTTTAACTCTATATTTGCATCATAAAAGACATCTGGTAGTATACATTTCTCAGCTTTTAAGAACAATTTATGAAGTATGTTCACTAATTGTTCTCTAAAAATCTGATGAAATTCTTCTGGTCCACTGGGTTTAAGGGTTTTCCCCCTTTGGCAGTTTCTTTACAATTCAATCTATTTCCTTTTCTGAGATTTGGTTATTTAAGATCTTTGGTCTTTTGATAGTTTGAATATTTTGTATTTTGGAAGTGTTCCTCTTTTTCTTTTATGTTGGCAGCAGTTTTGTTTTTGATAATTTTTATTTTGCCTGGATTTGCTGTGATTTTACTTTGCCGGTTTGTTATTTTATTGATTTGATTTTCTGCTCTCTTCTTTTTAATCAGTTTAACTAGGGGTTTACTAATTTTCTTAGTATTTTCAAAGAACCAAATTTTAGTTTTATCTCTTCAATTTTTCTTTTTTGTTTCAAATTTATTTCTCCTTTAATTTTTAATCTTTCTTCTTTTGCACTTATTTTCAGTTTATTTATTGGTCTTTTAATCTTTCAAAATGTATATTAAGTTCATTAATCCTCTCCTTTTCTTTTTTGCTAATGTATATTTGTAGTGATACTATTCCCCCCCTGCTTACTGCTTTTAGCTGCATCCTAGAAATTTTTGTTTGTTATTGCATCATTATAATTTTCTTTTATATAGTTAGTGTTTATATAATTTGTTAATTTTCTTACTCATTATTTAGGATTTGATTGTTATATCTCCATTTGAGTCTATATAGTCTCTAAATCAAATAATATGACTATTTTTTTATTATATTATCAACTATAAAGGATGTGTTAACAATTTCTGCCATTTTATGTTTGATTGAAATAATTCTGTGCCCTGGTAGATGGTTTATTTTTTGAAAAGTTCTATGTGTTGCTAATATACATATATATATATATATATATATATATATATATAATTGCCTTATTTAGAAGATGTCATCAGTTCTTTTAACTCTTGTTTCTTCAGGAATATATTTAATTTCAAGTTTTCTCTTTTTCTCTATTTTTTATCTTTCTTCTACCTAGAACTGAGAGAGAGAGATGTTAAAGCCACCTATCACTATTGTGTTACTATCTACATCTTTTTATTACTCTAGAAATGTTTCCTTTAAGAATTTGGATGTGGAGATATTTGGAGCAAAGAATTTTATTATAGTATTGGTTTATTTTCTGTGGGTCATTTCAGCATAATACAGTTCCCTTTATCATCCCCTTTTTATTTTTTGAAAATTTCTTTTTTGCTTTGTCAAATATACTGATCACAATGCCTACTGTTTTGGATTTACTTAATGCAGAGTAAGTTGTTCCCAGTACCTTCAGTTTTATGGTGTATGTATTTGCTTTTTAAATATGTTTCTTGTAAGTAACAAATTATAGGGTTTTGTTTTCTAAGTTATGATTTCCCTACCTCTTCTGTTAAAATTCAGTACTCTGTTCATTTAGTTTCTTCAATCTTAATCATTTTTTAAAGGTGGTGCTATTCTCACTCTCTTCTCAGCAACCCTGTTCCTTCTCACTTCTCATCGTCTCATCTAGCCCTGGGAGTTTCAACTTCTCCCCTTCCTGAAGTAGAATTAGTGGAAGAACCAAATCCCCCAGACCACATCTCTGGCAAGGTCCTCATCTCCCTTCACAGACCATCTCTCTTTAGCCAAAGGATCATATTTATCAGTGCAACTCCGCTCCAACCACTATAGCATGTCTTTCTTCCTTTCTCTTCCTTTCCATTCCTTTCTCCCTTCTTCTTACCTATTTCCCTGCAGGCTCTTTTCTTCCTGAAACTACAGGGGTCACATACCCTTCAATTTGACCCCTGCACATTATACAGTCTTCTCTATCCCTCTTTATTCCTTTCATGTACTTTCCCATATTGTATTTTATATAGTTCCAGAAAATGCATTGAGTCACTTACAAGCAGGTTGCCAGGCTCTGTCCAATGTCCCAGGGCTCCCTCTTCACTGTTACCTCCAATGGATTTTCACCTTTACTCCTGTCTCCTTGAATGCAGTTGGAGACATCTCTTATTGGTCTCTCCACTGTCACTCTCTTGCAGTTGTTTTCTTTGGCTGCTGTTATTTATTTACACCTCCTGCATTTTTGCTTTGAGAAGCAAATAATCTCTTCAGTTCTACTTTTCTTTATAAAAGTGTTTCAAACTCTTTTTTATTATTGAATGTCCATCCTTTTTTTTTTTACCTTTTTTGAAATACAGTAGGGTTAAGTGACTTGCCCAAGGTCACACAGCTGGGCAATAATTAAGTGGCTAAGGCTGGATTTAAACTCAGGTGTTCTATCCACTGTGCCACCTAGCTGCCCCTGTTGATCCTTTTTTTATGGCATAGGTCATCCTAAGCTGCATCCTGAGCTGCATGCATCTTCAGAACACATTATTCTATTCTCTCCTACATTTTCCTGTGGGTGCAGAATAGTCTTGCATCATTCAAATTTCCTTTCCTTTGTATTTGAAGGTCTTTCTCTTGATGGTTCGCAGAACTTGTTTCCAAATGTATTTGTTAATTTAAGCACTATGTGTCTTGGAGCTTGGATCTATGATTTTAGGATGTTTTTATGCACCCTGTCTTCAAGATCAGTATATGTTGCTTGTATACTGAGCATGTTTTCTTTTAACATTACTGTTCTTTGCTTTTCTACTTCTAGATTGTCCTTCACTCCTGTATACTTGCATTCTAAATCTATTGCTCTCTCTCTTTTGCTTCTTTGTTGAGATTTGCCTTCTCATATTCCAATTTTTTATTATGTTAATTATTTTTGCTTATCAGACTTTAAGTTTTGCTCTCTTAGTTCTCATTTCTCTTTTGAACCAATCAGGAAAAGTGTGTTGTCATTCCATGTTCTCTTCACATTCTTTCTTTTTTTTTTTTTATTTTTTTAGGTTTTTGCAAGGCAAATGGGGTTAAGTGGCTTGCCCAAGGCCACACAGCTAGGTAATTATTAAGTGTCTGAGACCGGATTTGAACCCAGGTACTCCTGACTCCAGGGCTGGTGCTTTATCCACTATGCCACGTAGCTGCCCCTTCTCTTCACATTCTACAGGGTCATCTGCTGCATCAAGTTTTGGATCATTTTCCTTTGTTTTGCAGTATATATTCATATCAAAGAACAAACATCTATAGCTTGGCCCTGGATCTCCATGGCAGTGGAAAGAGGGGTAGGGGAGATGAAATTTGAAGTTAGTTTATATTGCAAGTCCTTTGGATCCTTGGGTTTGCTAGTGCACCCTTGCTGCCAGTTGCTTGGTTTGTTGGGGAGAATTGCAGAGTGAGCTCAGAGTCAGTGAGGTCATTGGATTTCATGGATTAAAAATACTTTCTTTTGGATTCTGAGTGACTAAGACCATGGACACAGCTGGAATTGTTTTAACTTTGGCTCATAATTTCTCTTTTAGAAAGGTTTGAGAAGTCATGGGGACCAGAGGAAGTGTCTAGTCCTCTATCTTTTTGTTCATGTCTTCCAGAAGTCCTGATTAGTGCCTTTTGTAAGCATTTTCAGCTCTGTCTTGGCAACCGATTGAGAGGCTCTTCTTCACATAGTAAGTAGACTGGAAACAAAATGTGCACATGCTCTCAAGTCCATTTAAGAATTATGTCAGCAAAACATGCTTTGCTTGCTCTTAAGAACTGGACTCATTGGCTAAAATCTTTTTATGTTGGCATTTCTTAAGTTTCTATTTTTGTTTCCTTTTTTATCTATAATTTTCTCCTTTGGTGATCTGATCTCTCCCAAAGATTTCAACTGTCATTTTTATCATTTTATACTATGTATTTTTAGTCATGACCTCTCTCTTGACCACCCATCTCTAATTTCCATTTGCTTGCCACTTGTAGGTCTAGTCAGCATTTCAAACTCAATATACTCTGAACTCAAAATCTGTCTTGCTCCCACTCCACCAATTTGTGGACTCCCTGTTTCTTATTATGCTGCAGCTATTTTTCCAGCCACCTGGACTTAAAAACTTTGCAGTAATCTTTGAATCCTCCTTTCCCCTCAGCACTGCTCCTAATCCAATTAATTGCCAAGTACTATGAATTCTTCCTCTTTCTAGCCCTCCCTTTATTAACTTTCAATTGCACTATTGTAATAACCACCTAACATTTCTCTTCCTTCATTTCATCCTATAAAGAGCTGCCAGAGTAGTCATTTCTAAGTATATCTGGCATAGTGGAAAGAATATTGTTTTGAGGTCATAAGATGTGAATTTGAGTCTTAACCTGGATATGTGATTCTGGACAAGTCATTTAATTTTTTTGAGTCTCAGTTTCCTCATAGAGGGGCTCTTAAAATAGGTTTCAGAAATAATCTTTCTCCCTTTTTTGGGAAGAGTTTTATATGGACATTAAGAACAAGAACCACTACCACCACTACAAATGCTTTCCCCATTGTCTGAAATTTTTTTAAAAACAATTTCTTATATAGGGTTCACTCCGATCCAGTCCCAACCTTCTACCACTTCAATGAATATTTCCCAGATTGGAAGTGATATTTTTTCCCTTTTCTGAATGCTTATAGCATTTTGTTTAGACTTTTCTTGTGAACCTTTTTTAATGCTTGACCTTAAATTATAATTATTTGTCAACCATTTTAATCAGTCTTATTTGAAAGCAGGTTGCTTTTCTTATTCATCTTGATTTGTATCCCAATACATGCTGATTGAATAAATGAATGGATAAATCTTCTCCTCTCCCTCTCCCTCTCCTTCTCCCCCTCTCAATCTCTTTCTTTCAGAATCTGACCCCTTCTTTAGTCTTGTTGGAAAAGGAAAGGCAGCTCATAAGCTAGATTTTCAAATAGTGCTCCCTCCCTCCTTATTGCTGGCCCAGGTGCATGGGATGTGAGATTATCAAATTCCTGCCAAGAGCACACAAATAAGAACATGCTCTTATGTTGTTTGTGAGGACCTCCAGCTTCCAGTCATTTCTTGTTTCTCACTTGCTTGAGTTTTGCATTTCTCCCTTTTGCTTTCTCCCCAGAGGTGAGAAAGAAATCCTCTTGTTCTTTTACCAAGTCATTTTCATTCCATATAGCCCTTGAGGGAGGTTTAATTGTTATTTTTTAATTGTGGACTTTTCCCCAGGTGTAAATTAGTAGATTCCTGCCAGAGTCCTAATGCAAACAGTGGATGTCTGCCACTATTGTGTGTGGTCTTCTGAAGATGTCCAGCTTGATGGTTTTCACTCAAATGTTACCTCTTCTAGGAAATTTTCTTTAGTCAACTCCAGCTCAAAATGAACAATGTTCTCTTCCCTCCCTTAAATTCCTCAGTTATACTGTCTGAAACTGTCCCTAGGTCTTATCTCTTAACTAGGGTATAAAATGCTTGCCAGCTGAGAACTGACAGTGCCATAACTAAAGTCAGGTTCTTGAATGAATTTGGATGGAATCATTGAAGAATTGATATTGAGAAGCACAGTTGTTAGAACCAGTGGTTTATTGGGATTGAGATGGGGAAATTCCTTCATCCTAGATAAATAATAAATTTTTATCTTAAACCCTTGAAGTGCCTTGGACACTGAGAAGTTACTAACCTTCCAAGGGTCTAGCAGATTATCCCTTCCAGTTATCCCTTCCACATCAATCAAGAAAATTTGGGCATAATTTTTTAGCTCTCTCTTTGTAGCAGAGAGAAGATATTTGAATTATTATTGTATAAAAAGAAAAAAGCTGATATTAGATATTATATATGTATGTTATGCATTTCTGAGTTTCTAAATTTTTCTGTGTCATCTGCAGGTCTTCAGGTGTTGCCTGTGGCTTCTGTAAACCTTTCAAGAAATTGCCATTTAATTTCTTATGTTGACCCATGATTTATCAAAATGTGACGAGGAAAGTCGTGATTACTGTGTATGACTGAGGCAAGACTTGAACCATTATTTCCAGTCTTATAAGCTTGTTGTCTTATCTACCAACTAAACTGCCTCTCAATGGAGGCATGCTTCAAGATATTGAAATGTACTTTAAGTAATTGATAAACATTTATTACATGTCTATTATATACCAGGGATAATGCTAGGTACTTGGGATAAAAAGAAAAAATGAAATAGTCCTTGCTATCAAAGAGCTTATAGGGAGTTAGTTCACAGAGAGACAACATGTTCACATATAAGTGTGTACAGAATAAATACAAGATAAATACAAGAAAATTTAGGAAGGGCACTATTAGTTGGGAAGATTGTGTGAAAATGAATACTTGAGTAGAGCCTGGAAGGAAGTGAGAAATTCTAGGAAATGGAGGAGAAAAGGGAATTTATTCCAGGCATAAGGAGGGCCAGAGAAAAGGCATAGAGATAGTACTATGAGGAACAAGAAGGGTAAGGTTTGACAAAATAGACCAAAGAGTGGTTCTCATAACAATTTTGTGAAGTAGGTATAATTATCCCCATTTTGCTCATGATGAACTTGAAGTCCAGAAAATGATTTGAATAGTCATGAAGCTAGGAACTATCTGAGACAGAATTTGAACTTAGGATTTCTTGACCCCACAGAATATTTTAAAATATATCCCTATAAATATCCCTATAAAGATAATAATCCCTATAAATATATCCCTATAAATATCCCTATAAAGATAATAATCCTTAGCTAGCCTCAGTACTGAAAGAAAGGAATTGGTTTCAGTTTTTCTCAGAACAGATTTATTCTTCCTTCACTAAAATAACTTTTGGTGGATGTAGTGCTCTTTGCCTCTGTAAATGGGCTTGGCCCAGTGGAAACATATCCTTTGGAAGTAGGGAAAATGGAAGTAATGTAGTTTCAGAGATGTCTTGATGAAGATAGTCTGACTAAAACCCCAGTAATTTCTTGCTAGTGACTGAAAGCTCTAAGCTTCAAATTATACTGGTTTCCAGTTTTGAAAAATAGAAGAGCATTTTCCAATGTAGAGGGCAGATATATGGTACAGAGCAGTCTAATTAAGTAGGATGGCTACCAGCCTCTGATGGAAAGCATAGCAATTATTCCAGGTGATTGACAGTGTGATGTCCTTTTTCTTTGTAATCTTTTAATCATTGAAATCTACTGGCTGACTGGGGTGTACTGAAGCTAAAGGTTTCTGAGGATGCTCCTCCTTATGAACTATCTTCATCCACTCTGTGCTACTTAATCTGGCCCTAAATTAAGGAGAAACAATGTGGCCTAACAGGTCTCCCTCTCTAGTTTCCATATACTTTCCGTTTTATAAAAATGAATCATTTTGTATACTCTGCCCCCTCTGTTTCTTAGCTTCCCCCATTCCTCCCTCCTTTTTGCCTGCTGACAGAGTGAAGGGGAACAATATTCCACTTGTGAGTGAAAAGAGGACACAAGATAGAATGGTTTAGAAACTGAAACAATTGCCCCCCCCAGAATAAAGGGCTTGCACTTGGCTTCTTGTGCCCTGCACCCCACAGTGCTTTTCTGGACTACGTCAAGACTCTTTCCTTCATCCATTTATCCAGGGAGTCAGGGGCAGTTTCTGTTGAATGGCTTTTAAATTTCTGAAGACCTCATTATCAATTAGACCATCACAGTTAAAAAAAAAAGGTTTGCCCCACAAAACAGAGGCAAAAACTTCTATAAGAATAACATGGAAAAGAAAAAAATAATGTTCTGGCTGTTAAATTCATGTCTCTTATCTAAAACGCAAGAGTTGGGGAGAGAGGCATTATTATTAATATTCTGAATACTAGATTACAATATTGCTTGAGAGTTGAGAATCCTAATCTTAGAAGAGGATATAAAGTTGATGAGGTCTCAGCCTTCGGTTGCCAGTCTAAGATAAACAAAACAAAACAAATCAACAGAGGAGACAGTTGAGACTGCAGGAGCAGGAAGACTTTGATAACCTCTGGCTGCATCAGCTGAGAGAAAAGGTCCACTTCACAGCCACCTGCCAACTTCCTTTCAAATTCTTACTGGGTAGAATGGGGAAAGGGAAAGAGGAAAAGGCCCTTTACTTATTAAAAGCCTCTTCCAGATTACACAGCTTACTGACTTCTCAGGAGGGGCTGTCTGATTTACAATTTGAATGGGCTAGGTTCCATAAATACTCCTTCATTTGAGTTTTATTGCAGCCAGACCATAAATGGGACCCTTCAACTAGATTGCAGACTCCACCAGGGGAGGAACCAGATTTCTGTTTCTTTTATGTTCCAACCCTATGATGTTTAATGCATGCAACAGTTTTGCATGCTACTTCAGGCTTTCCAAAGTGCTTTTAAATATACAAATATAAATATATATATATGTATATATATAACCTATATATATTTGTACATATATCTGGATATACATATCTGTATATTGCTTATTGGTTTCTCACAGTTAGTTGATATAAGTGAGCAGAAGCAATATGGTCTTAAAGGAAGTCATTGTAGCCATTTCATTCTGTTTATTATTGCTTTGTTTCTAACCATTGTCCAGAAACTCTAAATGACCATGTAAGGGTGGCCTCAAGTTTTGGGATTTTTTTTTCAGACAGAGTGAACACTATGAACTAAAAAAAAAAAGCAGAGATTGCCTCTCTTACTGTCCTGATTTTACAGGTGTTAAACACAAGGCATGGAAATTGGAAGATATTTGCTTCAGGTTCACATAACTAGTTAGTGACAGAATCAGCTCTAGATTTCAAGGCTCCCTAAACCTGATCACTGTGTGCTTTCCTGGACTCCATACTACATAGCTATTATTCAATAAACTATTCAACAAAAGAATTTAAATATCCAATGTTTAATTAGGTATAGGTAACAGGCTGTATCAATAGTAACCTGATAATTTAAAAGTTTCTACCAAAAACATTATGATGCTTATTTTTATTTAAAATATTTTAAAGAAGATCAATATTCTGAGAGTTAAAACCAGGAGGATTAATTTCTTGAATCTAGTAATTTGACAAATTAAATTCAGCCAACATTAATTAAGCATGTTCTATGTATGTTCATACAAATATGAAATAGCATGGACCCTCCCCTCAAAAAGATTAAAATCTAAGAAGTAGAATATAAGAAATATACACAAATATGAGACATAATAGGAAGTGATCAAAAGAAAGGGGAATGTAAGAAGGTGCTGTGAGAAGGAAGAAATTGCTTTCAGTTGAGAGCTGGGGATTGTGGACTTGGGAAGCCTTTGTGGAAAAAGTGCCTTCAGATAAGTGGTATATGATTGTGATTAAATGCTATTGTACTGTAAGAAATGTTTTTCTCAGAAAAACCTGAGAAGACTTATAAGAACACATGCAAAGTGAAGTGAGCAGAACCAGGAGAACATTGTATACAGTTAACAGCAATATAGTAACTGTGATCAACTGTGAAAGGTCCCGATACTCTGATCAAGAAAATGATCTCAGGGGTGGAGCCAAGATGATGGGGGGGTGAAGGCAGCATTTCCCAGGAACTCCTTCCCCCCAGAACTCAAAGTCATTAAATTATGACTCTAACCAAAATTTAGAGGGGCAGAACCCACAGAAAGACTGAGTGATAAACTTTTCCCAGTCCAAGATAACAGAAGCTCCATGGGAAAGGTGTGTTTCATCAGGACTGGAGCTGGAAAAAAGCCCCGGCCCCAGCCCAGCCCAGCTCAGGGATCACTGGGAACAGCTTGAAGGGGTGGTGAGAGAACTCTGTTACACCAGAATGAGTGTGGAGTGAGGAGCACCAGCCACAGAACCTTCAGTGGGAATCAGGAGAAATCAGCTTACACCTCTAGAGCACAGCCCATAGACGGTGGGGGGGGGGGGGGTCAGGGGAGACTGCAGAAATCTCTCTGCTCTCCCTGGGGAAATCTTTCTAGAAAATATTGTGTGTGTGTGGGGGTAGATATTGCAGGTTCAATTTGAGTTAGCTATGTGAGTTAGCTACCCACATTCAGATCCAGCTTGCAGTTTGGCCTTCCATACTAAGATAGCAGGACTCCTTCTCACAGCTCCAGGGCAGAGGGGAGTGCTTGTGGTCATCTACATATGAAAGCATAGGCAAGAGAGCATTAGACCTTGGAGGAATAAAGGTCCCAGTGGGGTGTGTCTGCCAAAACCCCCAAAGCCTTGGAAGTGCTATAAATTAGTCTTAGGTTGAGGAAATGAGTAAACAACAGAAAAAGAAGAATCTGACCATAAAGAATTACTTTAATCCCATGGAAGATCAAAACACATACTCAGATGATGACAAAATTGAAGCTTCCATATCCAAAACCTCCAAGAGAAATAGAAAATGGGCTTAGACTATGGATGTGCTCAAAAAAGACTTTGAAAAACAATTAAGGGAGGTGGAGGAAAAATTGGGAGGAGAAATGAGAATGATGCAGAAAAATCATGAAAACCAAATTAGCAGCTTGATGAAAGAAATATAAAAAAATACTGAAGAAAATAATGTTAATGTTAAAAACCAGTTTAGGCCAAATGGAAAAAGCAAAACAAAAAGGCAAATGAGGAGAAGAATGCCTTAAAAAGCAGAATTGACCAGCTGGGAATGTAGAATGGAACTAAAGGAAGCTGATGACTTTGCAAGAAATCAGGAAGAAATAAAACTCTTCCAAAAAAGCCAAAAATTAGAAGAAAATGTGAAATATCTCATTGGAAAAGCAACCGACCTCAAAAACAGCTCCAGAAGAAATAATATAAAAATTATTGGGCTACCTGAAAGTCATGACCAGGAAAAGAGCCTAGACTTCATTTTTCAAGAAATAATACAGCAAAATTGCCCTGAAATCCTAGAAGCAGAGGGTAAAATAGAAATTGAGGGAATTCACCATCACCTCCTGAAAGAGATCCCAAAAGAAAAACTTCCAGGAATATTATAGCCAAATTCCAAAACTCCCAGGTCAAAGAGAAAATTCTAAAAGCTGCCAGAAACAAACAATTCAACTACCAAGACTCCATAATCATGATTACAAAGGATCTGACAGCATCTACATTAAGGGTTCATAGGGATTGGAATATGATATTCCAGAAGGCAGAAGATCTTGGTTTACAACTGAGAATCAGCTGCTCAGCAAAACTGAACATCCTCTTCCAGGGGAAAAGATGGACTTTTTTTTTTTTAGGTTTTTGCAAAGCAAACGGGGTTAAGTGGCTTGCCCAAGGCCACACAGCTAGGTAATTATTAAGTGTCTGAGACTGGATTTGAATCCAGGTACTCCTGATTCCAGGGCTGATGCTTTATCCACTATGCCACCTAGCTGCCCCAAAAAGATGGACTTTCAATGAACCAGGGGACTTTCAAACTTCCCTACTGAAACAACCAGAGCAGAACAGAAAGTCAGATCTTCAAGTACAGGACTCCGGTGAACCATAGATGGGGTGGACGAGAAGGACTAACTATAAGGAACCTAATGATATTGAACTGTTTGTATTCCTGCATGGGAAGAAGACATTGATAACTTACATAAACTTTCTCATGTATAAGAGCTGTTAGAAAGAGCATATATAGACAGGGCACAGGAAGGAGCAGAATATAATGGTATAATATAGTAAAAAAGATGGAGTCAATGGGTGATAAAGGAAAGTACTGGGAGGAAGGGAAAAGAGAGGAAGAAGGAACTAAGAAATTTCACATACGAGTCAAGAAAAAACTTTTACAATGGAGTGGAATGGGGGAATGAGTGAGCATTTTCATCAGAAATGGCTGAGAGAGGAAATAACATACACACTTAATAGGGCATAAAAATCTATCTTACCCTAGAGAAAAATGAGAAGGGATGGGATAAAGGGGAATGGGGGTAGGGAAGGGGGGGAATAGGTGATAAAAGAGAGGGAAGATTGTGGGAGAGGGAATTCAGATAGAACACACTTTTGGACAGGGCCAGGATGAATGGAGAGAGAGAGAGAGAGAGAGAGAGAGAGAGAGAGAGAGAGAGAGAGAGAGAGAGAGAGAGAGAGAATAAATGAGAGTGGGGAGGAATAGAGTGGAGGGAAATACAGCTAGAAATAGCAACTGTGGGAAAAATAGTGATGCAACTTCTCTGGTGGACTTATAATAAAGAAGGCAACTCACAATACCATCTGTATCTAGATGAAGAACCGTGGAGTTTGAACAAAGTTCAAGGACTATTCCCTTTAATTTAGGGAAAAAACCAACTGATATCTTATTGTCTGATCTTGTTATCTCTTATACTTTATGTTTCTTCCTTAAGGATATGATTTCTCTCTCATCACACTCAATTTGGATCAATGTACAGCATGGAAACAATGTAGAGACTGACAAATTGCTTTCTGTGGGGGTGAGGTGGGGGGAGGGAAGTAAGATTGGGGCAAAATTGTAAAACTCAAAATAAATAAAATCTTTAATTAAAAAAAAGAAGGCAACTCACCCCAGAGACAGAGCCATTGGAATCTGAACACAGACTGAAGTACATTTTTTTTCTCTCTTACACTAATTTTGAGGTTTCTCATCTTCTTGGGGGAGGGGAGGGGGTTTAATGTTTACTCTTATAACAAAATTATTTTAATAAAAATTTTTTATTATGCTAATGAACCTTGATATCAAAATCATGAAGGATAAACTAGAAATACCTAAGTTTTTCCAATTACAAGTATCTAAAATTTTTGTGTATGCCAATTAATAATGCCTTATCCTTTAAGGCAATCTATTCTACTTTTGGGGAAAGCTTTTCCTGTTATAAAACCTAACTATGCCTCTTTGCAACATTTACCCACTCTTCCTGGTTCTGTTCATTTGGACCAAACAAAAAGTTGCATGACAATCCTTCAAATACTTGAAGACAGCTATCACCTCCCCACCATGTCTTTTCTTCTCTATGCTAAACATGCCCTGTTCCTTTTCATCTAATAATAGACAATGCCTATCAGCATTCTAGGAGCTTATCAATCTTTCCACAACAGTGGTGCCCAGAATTGAATATCACACTCAAGATATGGTCTGTGTTGGTCAGAGAATAGAGGGGCTATAACCTCTTTATTGCTGAAAATGATTCCTTTCTATGCAACCCAAGATCACATAAGATTTTTGGCTGCCACATCATATAGCTAACTCAAATTGAACCTGCAATACGGCCCCCCCAATATTTTCTGGAAAGATTGCTGTCTAACCATGCCCATCATGCTATACTTGTAAAGTTGATATTTTTGAGCCTGTGCAAGACTTTACATTGAACTTGTATTTTATTTAATTTATTTAATTTTGTATTATTAAATTTATCCCACTGTTCTAGTCTGTTAATATGTTTTAGTAATTTCCTTTGCCATCCAGTGGGTCAGTGATCTTTTCCAGCTTTCGTCAACTGCAAATTTAATGAATATGCACTTTATGCTTTTATCTAATCCATTAACAAAATTGTCTTCCCTGAGTCAGCCTTGGGAGATGAGGCTACTATTTTAGCATAGTGAACTGACTCTAAGTGGGAGAGAAGTTAGCTATTGCCTTTGACTTCAAATTATCTCCACCTTTACCGTAACCCTTTTGGCTTTTCCAGTTTCATTGTAGCCCATTGACTACAAATCTATTTGTTATTATCTATTAAAAACCTTTTCACATCTTGTCATCTCTCCCAACACTTCCTGACATATTTGCTCTAATGAGGAGTTTCTGCTTCCCTTTTCATTTTTGTCCAGTCTGAGCCTTATAACATGCCCTTACCTCCTCCTTGGCTGAGATCTTTTGCTATCAACCCCCAGCTCACCTGAATAAGCACCTGCCTGGTCTAGTTCTAAGAAGTCAGTCAACACTTTTACAATGAAACAAGATACCAGTCTTGCTCTAGAGCATTTGTTCAGACCCAGTTCTTATCCATTCATACCTCATGTCCATGAAAAATGATTTTCCTTTGATAAATATACTTGTTTACTTTTAAAACATTTTTCCCTTTGCTATATTTTTATTAAATGGTATATTTACATGACTTTGATCAAATAGTAGAATGATGAGTTTACTGATTTATTTAATTTTAATGTTTAATGATTTATCATAGTGACTATCTTAGTACATCCTATCACAATAATTTTTAAAAATACTTTTATATTTTGTACCTATAACATTATTGTCACACCATCAATATTACTAGTGGAATGCTCAAAGACAGGAGGGGAAACTAGGACCAAAAAAATAACCATAGGGGTGGAGCCAAGAAAGCAGCAGGAGAAGAGCCTCTCCTAGGTGCTCTCTCCAAAATATTTCAAAAATCTTAAAATATGACTCTAAATAAATTTTTGAGAGATAGAACCCACAGAAAGATCCAGTAAGACAGTTCTCCAGCCTAAGGTAACCTGGAAAATAGTGGAAAAACTCTGTTCCGTGGTGTTAGAGGAGTGGCCCTGCCAGAGTGAAGAAACGTCAGCTTCCCAGGAACAGTCCCAGGGCACCTGGTAGTTGCGGCTCTAGCAATAGAAGCAGTTTCCTGACCTGCACCCCAGGGAGCATTGGACACAACTTGGAGGATCAGTGGGGAGACCTCTGCCAGAGTGAGCAGGAAGCACAGGCCCTCAGGGTGGTTGTGGCATTCAGCATGGTGGCTGAGGCAGCCCAGATCCAGGAAACAGAAGCAGGAGCGGGCAAGCAGGAGCCTCCAGGTAGCTGCTCCCTGAGTGCTCCTCCTACTGAAGGTAGGGGAGTGGAAGGAGATTTCCAAGGGTCTGTCCTCTGTCCCTGGAACAGGATTGTGGGACTCTGACCACATTCAGATCCTGATTCAGTCTAGGCCCCCCAGAGAACAGGGACATCCCACCCAGCCCAGTGGCAAAGGGGTGCACCTGAGGTCATTCTCAGACCAAGAAAGCAGTCAGAGCCCCCCGACACTGAGGGGTGTGTGGGGAGGTGTCCCAATAATACTCAAAAGCTCAGGAAGCACCCCCAAACCAGACACAGGATGGGAAAATGAGTAAACAGAGAAAAAAGAGGAACCAGATTATTGACAAATACTTTGTCTATGATCCCAAGGAGGATCAAAATACTCATTCTGAAGATAAAGAAGTACAAGCCTCTGTATCTAAAGACTCCAGGAAAAATGGAAGTTGGGCTCAGGCTATGAGAGATCTCAAAAAATATTTTGAAAATCAAGTAAGGGAGATAGAAGAAAAATTGGGAAAAGAAATGTGAGAGATGCAGGAAAAACCATGAAAATGAAGTTAGCAGTTTAGGCAAGGAGATCCAAAAAAATTCTGAAGAAAATAACATGTTAAAAACCAGCTTAGGTCAAATGGATAAAACAATTCAAAAAGTTATTGAGGAGAAGAATGCTTTAAAAAACAGAATTGGCCAGATGGAAAAGGAGAGAAGAAAGCTCTCTAAGGAAAACAAATCCTTCAGATGTAGAATGGAGCTAAAGGAAGCTGATGACTTTGTGAGAAATCAAGATACAATACTTCAACTCCAAAAGACTGAAAAATTAGAAGAAAATGTGAAACATCTCATTGAAAAAACAATTGATCTGGCAAACAGATTCAGGAAAGATAATTTAAAAATTATTGGGATACCTGAAAGTCATGATCAGGAAAAGAGCCTTGACCTCATTTTTAAAGAATTCCTACAGGAAAATTGCTCAGATATCCTAAAAGCAGAGGGCAAAATAGAAATTGATAACATCCACCAATCTTCCCTGGAAAGAGATCCAAAAATCAATCCCCAGGAATATTATAGCCAAGTTCCAGAACTCCCAAGTCAAAGAGAAAATATTACAAGCAGTGAGAAAGACACAATTCAAATATTGTGGAACTGCAATCAGGATCACACAGGACTTAGTAGCAACTACTTTAAGGGCTTGTAGGGCTTGGAATATAATATTCTGGAAGGCAAAAAAGCTTGGAATGCAACTGATAATCAACTACCCAGCAAAACTCAACATCCTTTCCTGGGGGAAAAGATGAACTTTCAATGAAACAGGGGAATTTCAAATGTTCCTGTTGAAATGACCAGAGCTGAACAGAAAGTTTGACCTTGAAATACAGGACTCAGGTGGAGCATAGAGAGCAGAGGAGAAGGGTAAATTATGAGGGAGTTAATGATGGTGAACTGCATGTATTCCTGTATAGAAAAATGATACTGATAATACTCATATGAACCTTCTCATTTAATAGAGCAGGTAGAAGGAGCTTTTATAGATGAAGCACAGGAGAGAGCTAAATTTGAAGATATAATATAGTGTAAAAATGGAGTCATTGACTAAAAGGGAAATGTACTGGAGTGTAAGAGAAAGGAGAGATGGAATAGACTAAGATACTTCATATAAAAGATAATTTTTTTTGCAATGAGCTTCTGCAATGATATGGAAGGGGAGGGTGAAGGGTAATGAGGGAACATTCACTTTCATTAGAAATGTCTCAGAGAGGAAACAGCATACATACTCAATAGGGTATAGACATCTAGAGTAAAAAGGAGAGAAGGGGGACAGGGGGAAGGGGGGATGTGGGTGATAGAGTAGAGGGTAGATCATAGGAGAGAATAGTCAGATATAACACATTTTCTTTTTAACTTTTTGCAAGGTGCTGGGATTGGGTGGCCTGTCTGGGACCACGGGGCCAGGTGCTTGCTGGGTCTCTGAGGTGGTATATAGGCTTGGGAGTCTCTTGGCTCCAGGGCCAGTGCTCTGTCCACTGCGCCACTCAGCTACCCTGAGTAGTGAAAGGAGAGAGAAAATATAACATATGGTAGTAGGGAGGAATGGATGGAGGGAATTACAATTAGCAACAGCAACTGTGGAAAAATATGGAAGTAATGTCTGTCAAGGACTTAAGATAAAGAATGCAATTCACCTGAAACAGAGCTGATGGTATCAGAACACAGACTGAAACACATTTTTTTCTCTTTCTTTTACTTTATTTCTCATGAGGTTCTATATTTTTGTGGGGGAGGGATTATGTTTACTCTTTTGTTTTGCAAGGCAAATGAGGTTAAGTAGCTTGCCCAAGGCCACATAGCTAGGTAATTATGAAGTGTCTGAGGTCAGATTTGAACTCAGGCTCCTGACTCCAGGGCCAGTGCTCTATCTACTGGGCCACCTAGCTTCCCCTATGTTTACTCTTTTTTTTTAGGTTTATTCTTTTGTAAGGCAAACAGGGTTAAGTGGCTTGCCCAAGGCCACACAGCTAGGTAATTATTAAGTGTCTGAGACCAGATTTGAACCCAGGTACTCCTGACTCCAGGGCCGTGCTTTATCCACTCCACTACCTAGCTGCCCCCCCCCCCCATGTTTACTCTTAAACAAGAATGTTTTAGCAATGTATAAAGAATTGTGGAGTTTAACAAAGACCAAAGACTATTACCTTTAATTTAAAAAAACAAAACCAAAATCGTCATCTTATTACATAATTTTTCTATCTCTTATATTTTATTTTTCTTCCTTAAAGATATGATATTTCTCTCTCATCACATTCAACTTAGATGAATGTTTACCATGGAAACAAGTTGAAGACTAAGACTGCCTTCTGTGTGGGGGGTGGGCGGAGGGAAACAAGATTAGGGGGAAAAATTGAAAATTCAAAATAAATAAATAAATAAAATTGTGAACCCCCCCCCCCCCCAACACACACACAAACAAAGCTCATGAATATACTCGACATGGAAGTACCCAGAAACTGGTAGTCAAGGTGGATTCAAGGACCTGAAACCAATAAGCTGTCAGGATAGGGTCAGACCTTAAGACAAGATAGAAAGTGACGATCTATATAAGTTATCAGGCATAAGACAGACCTCAAAACTGAAGCAGGTTATATTTAAACCAGGAAGTTTCTTAAATGTCTTTTGCTAGAGCCAGAAACAATCCTAGAATATAACCAACAGATAGATTATATTAAATGATTATATTAATAATGATAATCAGCTAAGCCTAAACAATGGAGGAGAATGTGAAGTCACAGAAAAGGACAGGTATTAACATTTATGTTAATCAATTATATTCTTCCACATTTAAGAACTAGTAGATATTTCATAAACTTAATTACATTAGTAAGTTTGTTGGTATAATCCACAGTGAGTTACATTGGTGAGTGACAGATAGCCCGATTAACATAGTTTAGACATCTCTGATTTGGGATGAGGTGGAAGGAGGGAGTAGAAATGGGGTCTGAATTCAAAATGTCTGAATAATAGAATTAAAAAAATAAATGCTGTTTTTTTCTTTACCTGCAAGTAAACTTAGTAATTACAAGATGGGTAACAAAATACTGATTAGAAATCCTTAAAGAATCTGTTTAAGTGGTTTAAAAATTACTTATAATTAATTCAGTTGTTTCTAAATAAATATGAACTTCTAAAGTGTTTCAGAATAAAGAAAACATTTGATCTAGTCAGTTTACACATTCCTAATGTGGTCTTCTTTATGGTATTAATTTCCTGAAAAGCTATTTATTCAGAGTTCAAAGTAAATAGATTTTCCATTTCAGAAATGATCACAAAATATAAATTAATGAAGTTTTACTTTAAATTGTTTCCTAGTCTTTATCTGCAAATCATACTCCAAAACTCTAAAGTCTCACTCAGTGGCATGCTTGCTTTTACAAAAATAGATTTTTTTTTTTTTACTCCTTGCTTCTCTCCCCCATTTTGGGTTTTCAGACATGAGTGGCTATGGTGATTTTGTGGCTTTTGTTTATCTGAATTTTTTGTTGCTTGGGGAATCTTTACATTCTGTTGATTATCTCTCATTATTCACCGGATTTCCTCTGATCTGATAAATTGTCCTCTGAACTGCAGAGATCTATTTTTCTAATTCTTTCTTTTTCTTGCTCTTTTGCACTTAATTCAAGAAGAGACACAAAGTCATCATTGCTTTTAGGGTTGAATCAGACATATTCCTTCAAATGAGAGAGAGACAGACAAACAGATAGACAGACAGACAAAGAGAGAAAGAGACATAGAAACAGATGATGAAGGAATGAAGGAAATAAAGAAAGGAAGGAAGGAAGGAAAGAAAAAGAAAGAAAGAAATGAGAAAAGAAGAAAGGAAGAAAGGAAAGAAAGAAAAGAGAAAGGAGGGGCGGCTAGGTGGCGCAGTGGATAAAGCACTAGCCTTGGAGTCAGGAGTACCTGGGTTCAAATCTGGTCTTAGACACTTAATAATTACCTAGCTGTGTGGCCTTGGGCAAGCCACTTAACCCCATTTGCCTTGCAAAAAAAAAAAAACACCAAAAAAAAAAGAAAAGAGAAAGGAAAGAAATGAGAGAAATAAAGAAAGCAAGAAGGAAAGAACAAAAGAAAGAAAGAAGGAAAGAGGAAAAAGAAAGAAAGAGTGAAAGAAGGAAGAAAAGAAAGAGAGAAAGGAATGAAGGAAAAAAGAAAAAAGAAAGAAAGAAGGAAAAAAGAAAGGAAGAAAGAAGGAAGGAAAGAAGGGAGGGAGGAAGGAAGAAAAAAGAGAAAGAGAAAGAAAGAGTGAGAGAAGGAAAGAGAGAAAGGAATGAAGAAAAGAAGGGAAAAAAGATAAGAAAGAAAGAAAGAAAGAAAGAAAGAAAGAAGGAAAGAAAGAAAGAAAGAAAGAAAGAAAGAAAGAAAGAAAGAAAGAAAGAAAGAAAGAAAGAAAGAAAGTCAACAAAAGTTAGCCTGGTTAAGAGAAGAGCTGAAGGTGGAGTTGGGGCTGGAGGGCTCATCTGGGTTCCTGAAGCCAGTTGTTCCAGAGCAGGCCTGGCCCTCTGGTGGGAGGAGCTGCCCCAAATGGGGCCACAAAAGCCCCCCCCCCCCCAAAGCCTCCAATTAAACCACAAAGAACAACTAATTTACCTCCTATCAGCAGATTGCTTTGTATTTTCCTAAGGAAGCAGCATATGGGAGCTGCTGGGTGAGGCCTTCCAGTTCAATTAAAAGCAAACAGATAAACTAGACTTCAGGGCAGGGTTGGAAAGACAGGACTCCTGTAGCTGTCTGATCTCTTGCCTATGACTTTTCTGAAGTGCAAGTGATGGCGCTAACTAGCAATTACAATGCAGGGGCTGGGGCAGTTGGAGTCGGGGTTCAAACAGAGAGGGGAGGTACCACTATTTGCATGCAATGAATTATTAAGGGCTGTCAGATGTCAGGATGGGAATCGGTGATATTGTGGTTAAACGCTCACCACATGTCTAATTTGAGCTGTGCCCACTTGCTCCAGCATCAGTGCAAATTAAGACTACATTAGTGCCGGGTGATTCACAGCTGTGCCATACATAAACCTATGAGCTCTTAGGGAAGAGATTTGCATACAAGATGCCAGACAGTGATCATAAGAGTATCTGGAAGAAAGGCATTATATAAATCTAAGTCATTGATATTATGTCTATCTTTGTGCTTCAAGATAATAATTGTGAAGTTGGGTTTCCTATTAAGGGGAATTTAGCTTGAGAAAGGTCACAGGAAGAGGCCTTAGACTATCTAGTGAAACTCCTTCCCACCTCCTCCATCATCCCCACCATTTTGCAAATGAGAGAAGTTAAGTGAGCTGGTCACATAGGTTGTAAGTGGCAGATAATTCAAATAGAACCTACATGAACTTTTATATGAACAGATAAAAATAAAGTCTAACTTTAATTCTGAGATAGATCTGTGATCTTTCCAGTGTAATTATTCTCTCCAGCAGTACAACTCACAACCTATCCACACCTTCTCATCTTATGTGACAATTTCCTATTTTTCCAAAATTTCTCAGTATATCCATCTATAAAATGTATATACTTAAAAGTACCCACATCATACTGTTTTTATTTGACAAAGGACTGAGGGTCATTTTATACAGTCTCCATGTCATGAATTTTTTAGCCAAATAATTTATAACAGTGGCCAGACTACTAAAAGCAGTCATAATCTATTATCAGAGTCATATTTAAAGATTTTCCAACATGGTAGAACCTTCTAGAATTTGGGCTTTATGAGAGTTGCCTGTGAGAACCTAAGGTCGCCTGCAAACCTATAAGAAATTATAGCAGGCCATTGTGGAACACTGGATGTTATAAGCAGGGAGATGTGTATTTGTAGATGATCAACTAGAATGCTGAAGCCTCTGAGGATGATGGTAATGTAAGGGGTAGAGAAAAAGATGATAATCTAAAAATATCAGTCACTTCCTAATAAAAAAAGGTCCAAGTAAATGTTGAGTCTTCATACAGGAATGTTGTGGTTTAGGTTTCCAGTGCTAATGATATGTAGTGAAAGGAACCAAGGATAAATGGACACATTTTTTGGAATTGCAATTCCTGGCTCCTCCTCCTCTACACACTCCACCCTCCCCCATTCCTCTCCAGGCTGAGCTACAGGGAGTCAAAGCTACAACAACTAGCTGATCTGTGACAAATTTGTCTGGAAATTTAAGTAGTTCAGAGAAAAAAAAAATAATTATTCATTTTATTTATTTATTCATTTTAAAAGAATAAATTGTGGAAAAGAAGAAATTTATTTTGTGAGGCATTATGAACAAAGAAACATAGAAGACATTTTCTAAATACTAACACAGAGAATAGTTTTTTCTTTTGTCAGTTTTGTCACTATGTGTAAAGCCTATGCTAGGCTTGGGGAGAGGCATTCCCCCCTTTCTTTGAATTACTAGCTTCTAGCATAATGCCTGGCAAATAGAGGTGTTTAATAAATTTTGCTGACTATTGACTGATATAAAGGTGAATTAAGTACTCAGTCAAGGGAACTGGTAGATAGTGATAGTGATTTTAAAAAAAAGGAAGAAAAGGTCATCAACTAACACTAATTATATATCTCTCTATCTCTATCTCTATTGCTATCTCTATCGATATTGATATCAATATTGTTATATATGTATGTAGAAGGCCATTCAGAAGGGGTCACAGACAAACACAACAGTTTGCTCACTAATGATTTCATGCTAATATATGCTAAGAACTGAGGCATATATGTCATAAAAGTTCATAATTAAACATATGGTTCTTTTCTAGTCTTTATATCTTGAAATTCTTGTATTTGTTACCTTCTCAAAAAGAAAAATAGCACTTGGTTCCTTTCATCAAGGAGCTTAAAACTTGGAAGGGGAGTGGGGAGAAAGAGAAGATAGGATTTTAATTGTCTACAATGATGGTTCTTTTTCAGATCTACTACCAGGATACTCTTTCGACTTTGAATTTTTATGACACTACTCACTTTTGGTTTTCCTACCTAACCAGCTGTTACTTCTCAGCTTCCTTTATTGGTTCATCATCTATATTGCTCTCTCTAACTGTGGGTGCTCCTGAATCCCCTTCTCATCCCTCTTTTACTTGTTGACCACATCCTCTTCTTTAGGATTAAAAATCATCTCTGTGCATGTGACTGCTAGATGGATATATCCAGTCCCAGTCTTTCTTGAACTTGTTTAGCTTCAGTTTCCTTTTGGACATTTTGAATTGCATGTCCTGGGGAGATCTGAAACCCGGCATATTACAAATTGAAGTTAGTATCCTTCTAGTCTCTCAAGTTCATGACTTCATTTGATCAGTTGAAAAATCTTATTGTTTCTACTCTAATATCATTCTTATCTGTCTTTTCACTATTCAAACAACCAGTATCTTAGTTCAATTCTATATTACCTGTTGCCTCTTTTGATCTCTGTATCTCAGGTCTTTTTCCATCCTAATCATCCTCCACATACTTACCAAAGTAATTTTCCTTGCTCATAGGTGTGATCATTTTATTCCCCTCCTTTTTCTTTGTCCTCTCTTGAGTTGGTCTCAAAGAGAATCTAGAAGTACAAGCATCTCTCTATTAAAGCAGAAATGAAGAATGTATTTCTTCTTCAAAATTCATGCCATTGCTTTATTCCTAACTAAGAAGCAATTTAAAAATGATAGACTAAAACAAAAAAAAAGCTCACTTAACCCAACACTCAGTCATTGGGGAGATTAACGTGTCTTCAATATTGACAGAAATTTAACAAATAGAAGTAGGTATAAACACAAGAGTTAAGAGTTATTGGAATGGAATTGGAAGGCAATCAATTTCATGGCGAAAAGCCTAACTGTTTCCACTGAAATATCTTTTAAAAAAACAAACTCGTGAGGGAATGGCAGAATTCTAGGCCAACTGCAGGACAGAATGGTTTGCATTCTGGTTTGCATTTTCTTTATGTTCTACAAGTGGGTGATTAGGAAGTCCAAATGATCTGTTATGGACATATCTCCCAGTGCCTGCCATTTCCAGAGGCTGTGACTGACACAGATTTGACAAGAGCCACAGCTCAGAGGGCCACTCAGCAGAAGTTATAGCTGTGTGCTTTGTTCTCTGAGAAAGCGCAGGAACTATTGAATATAATGTATAATGCATGGCACAAGGTGCCTCTCCTTCATCAGACTTTTGTGTCTGGGTTGGTTTAGACTGGAGGCTCTCTGTTCATCACTTATTTAAAGCAATGCTATTTTGCTATATGTGTGCCCAGAGACTTGGGCTTGGCTGGAGAAGCTTAAGTGCTGCATAAACAATTATCAAACCCCATTATAGCACCAGAACAGGGTTCTCACAGATAATCAAGCTGAATGGAAATGTGTCTTGGTGGCATCTGAAATCAGCATGGGAAATTATGTCACTCTCATACAAATTCATTGGTATTATTTTTTCTTCTTGTTGTTTTGAAACATGGCTGTATTTTGGGTTGCCTTTAGGTCACCTCTTTGTTCAGAAACAAAGATCTCTACTTTTTTGCTTCATGAAAGCTTTAGCTGCCATTTATGATGTCTCTGTTAAATAGAATTATTTATGTTGACTTCCATACTGGAGAAATATTGGTGCAGAAAAATATAGATGACTTTCCATTGTCTCCCAGATCTCACCACTGGCTTCATCTTGGAAGGGCTTAACATTCTTACCCAAATTACAAATGCTGAGTTTGTTTTCACTTAGTGAAAGCTAGTAGGCAAAAGCTACAGATGGCAACTCAGACTTGACTTATGCTCAATAGGAGCAGGTGTAGGGGTTAATCAGTTAATAAACATTTATTAAGTGTCTTCTAGGTGCCAGGCATTAGATTAATAATCAAAATAAAAAAGAAGCAAAAGACAGTCTCTTCCTTCATGGAATTCCTAGTCTTATGGAGGAGGCAACAAGCAAATAAATATATAAAGACAGGCTATATATAGGATAAATTGGAAATAATCAGGGAATTAAGAGGGATTGGAAAAGACTTCCTATTGAGGGTAACATTTTAATTGGTACTTGAAGGAAGCTAGTGAAGTCAAGAGATGAAGATGGGGAGAAAGAGCATGGTGGGGGTGGGGGGGTGAAGGGGTGGAGGTGTGAGGCAGTTAGAGAAAATGCCCAGAGGCAAGAGATAGAGTGTCTTGAGCACAGAATAGAAAGGCTAGGGTCATTGGACTGAAGAGTACATTCAAGGAGTAAAGTATTAAAAAGACTAGAAAAGTGGGGAGGAATGCTAGGTTATGAAAAATTCTGAGCATCAAACAGAGGATTTTGTATTTAATCCTGGAGGTGACAGGGAACCACTGGAGTTTATTGAGTAGGGCTCTTACATGGTTGAACCTGAACTTGCAGAAAATTGCTTTGGCAAGTGAATGGAGGATAGGCTGGAGCAGGGAAAGACTTGTGGCAGGCAGCAATTACAATAATCTAGGTATGAGGTGATAAGAGCTGCATCAGAGTAGTGACAATATCAGTGGAGTGAAGTAGGCAAATTAAAGAGATTTTACAAAGAGGAAATTGAGAAGCCTTGGCAACAGATTAGATATGGAGGCTAAGAAGAAATAGTACGGAGTTGAGGATTATATCTAGTTTTTAAGCCTGGGGAACTGGGAGATTGAGAGGGTCCTTGATAGTAGTAAAGAGATTTGAGAGAGGGGAACTTTTAGGGAGAAAGATATTACATTCAGCTTTTTACATGTGGAATTGAAAATCTCTATCAGAGCAGCTCTGAATTGAAAATTGAGGCAATGCCCAACAATTGAGGAATGGTTGAACAAGTTATGGTATATGAATGTTATGGAGTACTATTATTCTACAAGAAATCATAAATTATCAGACTTGATACAAGTGTGGAAAAATTATAAGAATTGAAGCTGAGTGCAGGGAGCAGAACCAGGAGAACATAGTACACGTTAACATATATTTTGAGCTGATTAACTATGATTGGATGCAGTGTTTCTGACAAAGGACTCATTTCTAAAATATATGGAGAACTGAGTCATATTTTAAAAAAAAAACATTCCCCAGTTGACGAATGGTCAAAGGATATGCAAAGGCAATTTACAGATGAGGAGATCAAAGAAATCCATAATCATATGAAAAATTGCTCTAAGTCATTACTTATTAGAGAAATGCAAATGAAAGATTCTCTGAGGTAACACCTCACACCTCTCAGACCGGCCAATATGACCAGAAAGGATAACAATCATTGTTGGAAGGGTTGTGAAAAATCTGGGACACTATTAGTGGAGCTGTGAAGTCATCCAACCTTTCTGGAGAGAAATTTGGAACTATGCCCAAAGGGCAACAAAAATGTGCATACCCTTTGATCCAGCAATACCACTACTGGGTCTATACCCTGAAGAGATGATGAAAAAGGATAAAAATATCACTTGTACAAAAATATTCATAGCAGTACTGTTTGTGGTGGCAAAGAATTGGAAATGAAATAAATGTCCTTCAATTGGGGAATGGCTTAGCAAACTGTGATATATATATATATATTATATATATATATGTATATATGTATATATATACATATATATATATATATATATATATATATATATATGTCATGGAACACTATTGTTCTATTAGAAACCAGGAAGGATGGGAATTCAGGGAGGCCTGGAGGGATTTGCATGAACTGATGCTGAGTGAGATGAGTAGAACCAGAAAATCACTGTACACCCTAATAGCAACATGGGGGTGTTGGTCAAACTTGATGGACTTGCTCATTCCATCAGTGCAACAATTAGGGACAATTTGGGGCTGTCTGCAATGGAGAATACCACCTGTATCCAGATAAAGAACTGTGGAGTTTGAACAAAGTTCAAGGACTATTCCCTTTAATTTAGAGAAAAAAAATTGATATCTTATTGTCTGATCTTATCTCTTATACTTTATGTTTCTTCCTTAAGGATATGATTTCTCTCTCATCACACTCAATTTGGATCAATGTATAACATGGAAACAATGTAAAGACTGACAAATTGCTTTCTGTGGGGGGTAGGGGGAGGGAAGTAAGATTGGGGGGAAAATTGTAAAACTCAAAATAAACAAAATCTTTATTAAAAAAACTATGATGGATGCAGCACCTCTCGGTAGTTCAGATTGCTAGGACAAATCTGGGAGACCTATTATGGACAATGCCATCCACATTCAGATGAAAACAAAACAAAACAAAACCAAAAAAATCACAGCATTGGTATGAACACTATATTTATTTTTAAAAAATTTCTATTATGTTTTTCTTTCCTACCCCATGGTTTTCTTTCTTTTTTTTTTTTTGCTTAGTCCTAATTCCCCAAAACAAAATAACTAATACATAAACATGTCAAAAACAAATGTGCATGTTCAACATTCACTAGATTGTTTGCTGTTGAAGGGGGGATTGTATAACTTATAAATATGCCAAGTGGATGAATGTTGAAAAACTCATAATATGTAAATGGAAAAATAAAATACCAATCAAAAATGAAATAAAATATCTATCAGGTATCCAATTCAAGATGCTAGTTGGATGTGCAAGACTAGAGGTCAACAGAGAGATTTGGGGCAATACACTTAGCTTCTCTATACCTTGGTCTCTCCATTTATTAAAAAAAAAGAGATAGACTGGATAGAATAATTTAAATTTTAGGGGAAAATAAGTAGAGAAAATAATCAACAGAGGTAATAATTAAATCCATGAAAATTAATGTGATCATCAAATGAAGTTTAGAGGGAGAAGAGAAGAAGGTTCAGGACAGAGCCCTGTGGGACATTTAAGGTTACTGACAGTGACCTAGATCGGGATTCAGCAAAGTAGAATGAAAAAGAGCAGTCTGATAGGTTAGAGGAGAACCAGGAGAGAGTGGTTTATTGGAAAGCTAGAGAGAAGAGTATTGAGGAGGAGATTGTGATTAGATATCAGTTATTGGATTGGAGAAGCTGGGTTTTTCAAGTCTTACTGATGGTATTGAGAAAGTGTATCCTCAGTGTTACCACTTCAAACTTTTCTAGATGCCTTAAGGAATCTTTTATGCATCAACAATAATGCCAAATCTTACTTTTTTTAAAAAATCATGCGGTATAGCTTACCAAATCCTTTGAATGTGTCTTTCCTTTTTTTTTTTTTTTTTAGGTTTTTTTGTAAAGCAAATGGGGTGAAGTGGCTTGCCCAAGGCCACAGAGCTAGGTAATTATTAAGTGTCTGAGACCGGATTTGAACCCAGGTACCCCTGACTCCAGGGCTGGTGCTTTATCCACTATGCCACCTAGCTGCCCCATGAATGTGTCTTTCCTAAAAAAACACTTCCAAGTGCTTTCCCATATGTCATTTCTTTTCACCTTTGTCACAATCCTAAGGAAATGTCTTATTAGAGGCAGCTTGAGCAGAACAGAGGGCCTGAAGTCAGAAAGACCTAAATTCAAAATCAGCTTCAGATACTTATTAGCCATGTGTCCCTGGGAAAATCACTTAACCTCTGACTACCTCAGTTTCCTCATCTGTAAAATAAAGTAATAATAGAATCTACTTTCCAGGACTGTTTTGAAGATAAAAATTCGATAACATTTGTAAAGTGCTTACTTAGCACAACGTCTGACACATAGTAGGTGCTTAATAAATACTTATTTCTTGAAAAGATCACTGAACTTTAAGTCAGGAAATTGGCTCTGAGTGTTCTCTGGCCCAGAATAGGTTACCAGCTTCTGTGAATCTCAGTCACTTAATTTATAAAGCAGAGATAATAATTTTTATTATTTGCCACATAGGAATGATTGTGAAGAAAATGCTTTATGAAACTTAACACAATAAATAAAATTGATATGATGATGATGATGTTGTTAACAATGAGGAGAAAGAGGGAAGAGAGATTGACTGACTTGCTTAAGTCCAAATGGTAGACCAGAACAAGAATTTATGTCTTCAGATTCATTATCAGGTGTTGGATCCACTCCATTATCTAAGTCACCTCTCCCCACTTCTGTATGTCTTCCTTTCATCATTTAGCTTTCTATCCTCCTATTGCAAAAAAGACTTTGCTTCTGTTGCAATGGTCTTACTTAGTATTTCTCATCACTGCCAGTCTGCTGGGTGGGGATAGAAGAGGACAAAGTGTGGATAGGCTAGTAAAATCTTTCCAGGTTGTTGAATTTTATGGTAGACTAAAAGCCTTAAAGAACAATCAAGGATTTGGGCTTTGTTACTAACTGTGATGTTTGGAATAAGTTACTTAACTTCTAAAGACCTCAATTTTCCATCTGTAAAAAGAGTGGATCAGTTAGGATAATTTTAAAGGTTACTTCCAGCTCTAAATCTTATGACAAGATTTAATAATCCACAAAAGTAGACATTTTTACATAAACCTTTAATACATAGGGACTCCCTCTTCCAAACCTTTAGTTTGAAAATATTCAACTCAAAAATTGTTTTTACATGTAATCAGGGAAAAATAAAATACTAAATTGAGAGAGAGAGAGAGAGAGAGAGAGAGAGAGAATATTTATCTTAATACATAAATAGTCCAGTCTATACATTGTCTTTGTAGCTCTAGCATGGGACTAGATCTAAATATACTATTAAAAAATCCCTCAAGAGTCTACTTTCCAATTAAAATGAAAAACTGTAGCTTTTGACACAAATATTTTTTCCAAAAGCAAACAGATAAGTAGTACAAATCATTTGAAGCAGGGATTTAGAAAGGACTTGCTGGTTTTCTTAGGCTGTCCTCTTGCTTTCAACCAAAGAGGGAGAGAAAGTGGTCTCTGATACCTCACCTTGCCATATGAAATGCACATCGGTCTGACATAAGCAATTAGCTGTCAGGTGCTAGGCTTTGCAATCAGAGGCCAATTTTCAGATTAGTGCTAATTGCAGGGTGGGCTGACTGCCTTAACTCCCAATCCCCTAGTTGGCCTTCAACAGTGGGAGCATGGGAGGGTGAGGGCTCCCGGTCTCCAGCTTGCTGGCAGTTTGACTGTAGGCTAAAGTAATGGAGCTGGCAGGGTGGAATCAATTACTGGCCAATGAAGATTTTCCCACAGGTTGGGGCTTGGGAAAAAGGGTCTTTCCTGCTGCCTAGACAGCTGGCATAGACTGTCCACTGGGAAAGGAGCCTGCAGAATGAGAAAAAGAGGGACAGTTCTCTGTGATAAACTGGTGACAGACTATAAATTATGAAAGGGGGATTTGGCAGAGGATTAAGCTTGCTACCTCTGTTTTCCCTCTTTTGCTATCCTTGTTTTATGGCTTTTTGAGTTACCCAGCTCTCTGAAGATCCAGCTTCCCAACTAAAAACAGCATGGGAAGAGAAAAAACCCAAAGCCAAGGTTTTTTGTTTGTTTTGTTTGAATGGGTCTTGACCCAAAAAGAAGAAGAAAATGGAAATTGTAATACTGAAGTTTGTTTGAAACTTTTAGACATAAGTTAAATTGCAATTAGTATAAGGAATTGTTCTTGGATTCCTTTTGGTTGAGTAAGTGTTACTTCCTTATAATGACATGACATTCTGAGATCCACTTAGATTTCAGTAGTGGTGCTTCAAAAGGCTTAAGACATTTTATTTAGACCCTAATTAGTATAGGGCTAAATTTTGAGGATGCATTGTCAAAACACTCTATTTGGGTCTTTCCTATTTAGGAAAAAGAATCCAAACTACACCAAACTGTTTTGTTATCATTTCACTGCTAAAGAACTGACTTGAGTATGACTTTCATCAATAATTCTTGAAGTGAGACTGTCACTTAAATGTAGCATAGATGTTATATGACTCAAAGGAAGGTAGACTACACATCTCTAGCCTCTTCTTTCTCCATCCTTCTCCTTCCAAGAAAGCTGGGACCAGAAGCTTAGCCACCCTAATCTTCAGAGAGAGAATAGGGGGTACCAGTCTAGAACTATATCTATCTGAAAGAGTTGTCCCATCAAGAGGACTCAGATTTCCAAAGGGAAATTCCCCAAAGTCTCTGATGTAGCAAGATGGGAATAGGGACATGATGGAGACTGCTTGTTCCTCTCATGTTGCCTTCTTGGAGATTCATTTGCTCTTCCAGTAACCTTAAATGGAGTTGACTTTGTCCATTTCCCCTCTCAAAGATGAAGCTTAAAGATATTTTAGTAATAGAAGGTTAAATGACTGAATTTCTCTTCTCTCCAAATCTACTCTACTTCTCATATGGGCACAGGACATTGATCTCCACCAATGAGGAGAATCTCATACCAATGACCTTTAGGACAGAGCTACATTCCTCCTCTGGACTGAAACTCTTAGAAGTCCCTTGCAAAAATCAACCAGTGCAAATTCAAAACCATACAGGATAAATTTAAGCAATAGCACTTTTACAGCTCCGAGGTTGATTTTTTTGCCATCCCAGACAAACCAACCTTTAGTATCATTGAAACTAAAAACAAAAGCATATTAACATATAGAACTTTACCTGCTAGGATACCACAATGACAACATGCCTAAGTAAATGCAGAGCATAACATATGTACATTTCAAAAGTACATGCATATCCTTTATACTTAGAAGTCAATCATAAGCAATAAAACCAGCTAATCAACAAATTAAAGCTACCTAGTTGCAACAATACTAGCAACAGCTGTATAAAAAACACTTTACTATAAGAAATAATGTGTACACAAAACAGTTAACAGACATTGCTATAGCATGATTAGAGTACAAACATGAGGACCTAAAATCAATATTATATTAAAAAGATGACTCAAACATGCAATAATTCATATGTACAGTTATATACTATGCATTTTCATACAAGGCACATTTGACCCGGACAATTTATAGTATTATTTTGCTAAGATAAATGTGTAACTATATCATCAGGTTTACTTGTGGAATCATAATTTAGTCTAGTCACTGCTCTAAAAGGCTTAGTTCTCTTGTCACTAACTGATCTCTCAATTCCCATACCAGAGCTACTAGCTGGTATGAGCTAATTGTTAGAATCATTATTGGCTTGTTTGTCTACACCTAGACTGGCAGGCATATCAGGTTGACTATGAGTATGTTCCTCTTCTGTGGGTTGAATCTGTACTCTACTAATCTCTGTAGCCATTTTGGGCAGGAAAGAAATTGCTTTGGGTTCAGTTTTTCTGACTTTAATAATATACACAGTTTCCTGGAAGTATCATTCAGCAACCATATCTGGGTTAGAAAGTCTTTGTATAGCTGGTAGACAATCTCTTTTTACCTTTTCATTTGAAGGTCTATCTAATCCTCCTATGAGCAATAAATAGGTGATTGCAGTGAATATTCCTGATAGTGCCCTCTCCATTCTCTCATTTTGGCAATAAATAAGATGCTCAATAACTTTGTATTATAGTTGGTCAGCTCAATTGTGAACACCTTAATGCCAAGGTTTCTCAGTAGAACTCCACCTCTTTATTGAAACCATACTCTGGCATCATATCTTTTGTTTCTGCCAGACATCTTCAGAGCTGAAGCTGTGACTTGTTGGTGGACGTCTATCTCTCAGCTTCTCCTATAACTGAGATACATATTGAGTGTGAGTAGCTATATCATTTCCTTCATCTGAAGGATCAAAATATAAAACAAGAGTAGTAGTTCTTGCCCAAACATAAACAAGTATGGTATACTATCATTCCTGGTGGTATTATATGCATATACTAGAAATGATGCATGTTGACTCCACTGAACCTTTTGTTCTGATCTCAAAATTCCCAACATGTTCAACAGTGTTATGTGACTCTCCTTGATTATGGAGTATATGCAGTTCTTTAAACTAAATAATACCTAAAAAGGTCAGGAGTTCCTCTAGTAGCCTGCTTTCAAAGTCTCTTCCTTAGTCAAAGTGGATTCTGGTAGGGAATCCATATTGAAAAATACTTCCACTATAATACTTTAATAATAGTTAATGCTTTTTTTGGTTTCTGAATGAGTATGCTTGTATATTACCTAGTGAAATAATTGGTCATCATCAAAATATGACTCATTTTTACTATGTCCTTCTAGGTTTAGAAAGTCAATACAGGAAAAATTCCAAAGACTTTCTGGTACCTATGTGATTCAAGCACATGGATTGAGTTGGTAATGTTTCCTTTGTATCTGGCATATTTTACTTCTTGATGACATCTGCAGCCTTCTTAGGCCAGTAAAATTAGTGTCTTTCAACTCTAGGGTCCTTTCTTGACCCATTTGTCCGAAGTCATCATGTAAAGTTTTTGAGTGATATGCTTTTTGGGTAGCACCAGCTGCTTCCTGGATCCATGTGTGGAATCAATCATAGTCTGATAATAATACTCCATTGAAATTTGTTTGTTGAGAAACAGTACTTAACTCTTCCATTATGCCTCTTATGTTTGTTTTGTAAGTTATTTTCAGCAGAGCTCAGGACTGTGTAAATGGTATCACTGACCACTCAAAAGCAGAGTCCATATTAGATAACATGTTAAAATTAATTCAGCAATAAAATAAGCATTTCAGAGAAAATTTGGCAGATTTTTGGATGGAATGTTCAACTATTCAATTTTCCATGAGATGTCATTAAAAACAAGATAGGAAATTCAAACCTAATGAATTAAGCTTTGTATAGAAATTCAGGCAAGTGTCATACCAAAGAAATATTAAATATTTATCCATAAGAATATTTTCTCAATGACAGTCTTGTCTATTTTCTTCTGTTTTTTCCTGTAGGAAACTGGCGCTAACACTTAAGTGCTTCCAAATATTTTCCCTCTGTCCTCTTTTTCACATATTCAACTCCCATTAATCAAGTTGAGAGTTTTCTCTGTATAAAGGTAGAATTTAATTTGACAATGGTGGAAAATTTAATATGGGTTATGCAATGATTTGAACAAGTGGGAAATCTGAACTAGCCTGTAGCAAATTTTGCATTACTTTATTAGCAACTTCTTAATGCAGAAATAGAAGAGAAGAAGGTGAGATCCACTTATGCCTACCCCTTATAATTATGGGGGTATAATCATATATATGAGAACTGCCTTCCCTTCACCTGTCTGATATTCCTTGCTCCTAAAGAAGGCTAAAAAGTCTCAGAGGACCTTCCCATATGCCCTATATAGGTGGAAAGTACTTGGACTGGTGTTTTTTTCTCAACCCCTTAATTTAGGTATCTGCTTCCAAATTGCACCTGTGACAAGGCGGACCAAATGTTATGTGAATGCCCCTCCCCCAACCTTACAATGAAGGTTTTTGTGAGGAAAGTCATATTGTGTGGTGTGCTGGGGAAAATTACATGGAATCCTGAATTATGCTCACTGGAGTGAGGAATGATGTCAACAGCTGCTTTTTAATAGACTCTCCCACTATGCTGAAATACTGGGTTGCTAAAACTTAACTCTGAATTCTAGTGATGGAGATGCCATAAAGCTTGTGTTCTCTGGAATAGGTTAGCTTTGGAGAAGGTACAGTAGAACAGTGGAAAGAATGTTTAACCTTGGTCACAGATCTCTGCTATCACCTATGTGATTTTGGGAAAATTTTATCTCAGGGTCTCAGTTTACTAATTTGTAAAAATGTGGGATTTTGTAAAATAGGTATGAAAGAAGAAATAGATGATAATGAAATTCAGAAATGACTTACTCAAAGTCAAAGACTGAGTAGAATGCATGCAAATAGAAAAACATGGTATCCAGTCTATTTTCCTTATCTCTTACTTCCAGAGCCTGCATTTAGAGACTAGGTTGTCTTTAAACTTGCTTTCCTTGTGATGCATATGAACTTAATAATTGATGCAATTGGCAATTACCATAAAACAAAATCCATGTCACATTAATAAAGTAGCAATGCACAATTGTAAAAGCTGCCTAATATAACTGTAATAATCTATTATTAATGGGACAATTAGCTTTGTAAGTATAAGATGAGGTGACATGACTAGACAACTTTGGAGGTGAAAAAGATCTAGGGTTCTTAGAGGACTTAACCTTCAATTAGTCAAAGTTTGATATGACATCCAAAAAGTAAGTTAATAATATTTTGGGCTGCATTAAGAATCCTAGCTTTCAGAAACAGAGGCTATTCTTTCCTATTCTGCCCTGGTTGGACTGCATTTTGATCAACATGTTCAGTTCTGGAAACCACACTTTAGGAAAGACATTGATCTATTGGGAGCAACCAGAGGAGGGTGAATGGGAGTGTAAAAAGCTGCAAGCTCATGTCATGAAAAGATCAGTTGAAGGAACTGGAGTTCTTTAGCTTGGAAAAGAAAGATGAGATGCAATAGTTGTATTTAAGTATTTGAGAGTTGTTAACATGGAACAGTCATGTTCTGCTTATCCTAAGAGGATAAAATAGGAAACAATGAACAGAAGTTGCAATGAAGTAGATTGAGGCTTAATAAAGAAAAACTTAAAATTATAGTTATCCAAAAGCATGCTATCCCCATTTGAGGTCTTTAAGCAAACACTGGTTGATCACTTTTCTGGAAAAAGGGATCCTTGTTCAGGTATGGTTTTGATTAGATGATTACTGAAGTCCTTTCCAATTCTAAAATTCTTTGGTTCTTTTTTTTTTTTAAGGTTTTTTGCAAGGCAAACGGGATTAAGTGGCTTGCCCAAGGCCACACAGCTAGGTAATTATTAAGTGTCTGAGGCCAGATTTGAACTCAGGTACTCCTGACTCCAGGGCTGGTGCTCTATCCACTGTACCACCTAGCCACCCCAATTCCTTGATTCTTTTGTGATAATTGAAAAAATAAAGTTTGATTTTGTTCTATGAAGGTAAATTTTAATAATTAAGGTAGTATATGTAAATATATTGTTGACTGTTTTATAATAGTAATAATAATTACATATATGCATGTGTTTAGTATTTTAAGGTTTGCAAAGTGCCTAGTAAACTCACTTTATTCTCATAATAACCCTGTGAGGTGTGGTCTATTGCTATCCTCATTTTAAAGCTTAGGAAACAGACATACAGGAATGTAAGTAACTTGTCCAGGGTCATGCATATAGTAAATTTATGAGGAAACATTTGAACTCAGGTCTTCCTAGAATACTTTAAGTCAGACACTCTGTTACATTCCTACCTAACTGCCTTTTTAATGAAAGATTATCTGAGAGAATTCACTATTTGAATAATTATCTAATTAAATTAAATCATCAACAAATCAAATCAGCAAACTTTTATTGAATGTGTACTAGGCACTTTTGGAAGTGCTGAGAATATAAATACAAGCAGAAAAAACAATACCCAGTTACTGCTCTCAAGGACTTTACATTATAATAGGGGAATATACTTGACTAGGTATAAAGACTTATTTTGACTTGGTATTTTTCTAAAATATGGAGGAGCTGGCCAATCAGAAGGGGATATATGATGGAGCAAACTATAGGAAGAGAAGCCTTCTATGGTGGGGAAGTTCTAGAGACTCAGGAGTGGAATTCAGAAAATAATGAAATCTATGAAAATAATGAAAACTGGGTCAAAGCCTGTACAAAGTCATGGAGACAAAGGATAGAATGTTGTGAGTGAAGACTAGTAATAAGGTCAATTCTAAACAGTAGATAAACATATGATAAAGTTTAACGCAATTATCAGCTTTACAACATTGGTGGGAAGGGGGAAGAGGGAACACTAGATAGCAGTAATCTAAAAAAATTATTGTTTTGTTCTGTTTTTATTAGATTACACACTCAATATGGAAGAATAGGATATGTGGCAGCCAAATATTTTGTATTTCTAGAGTAATATCCAAGGCTAGAGAGATGAGGAGATGATTGTCTTACTATATTTTGCCCTAGTGAGATTGCACGTAGGATATGGTTTCCTGTTCTGGGCATCACATTTTAGGAAGAATATAAAATAATTTGACTAGCATCACACTTGTTAATTAATAACAGACATTAACTAGAGAGATATAAAGTTCACAGTGTTTTGTATATACCCTCCCCCATTCCATTCTTACAACAACCCAATGAGGTAGATATTATAGGTTTTTTAATATCCTCATTTTACACTGAGGCTTAAAGGATGAATAATTCTTCCTTCCCTGTGGTTAGAGACTAGAATAACAGCATTTCAGAAAGAAAGAATTGGAAGGGAATCACTTTAGGCATTACCTAGTACAACCCAGACACGAACAAAAATTCATTCTATGGCATACCAGACAAATGGTTAGGCAACCTTTGCTTGAAATTCTCTAGTAATGGGGGGTGGGGGTGGAATTTCTTTCTTATATTAAGCTTAAATTTGCATTGTTGCCACTTCTGCCTTTTACTTTAAACTCTGTCTTCTGGGCTCTAGCAAAAGTCAAATCCTCCTCTATGTACCAGTCTTTCATATACTTGAAAAAAAATTCATGTTCTCCTCTTTTGAGTAAACATCTCTGGTTCCATCAAAATGATCTACAGGATTTTGAGTTTTTCCAGAGTTTTAATTGCTCTCCTCTTGACACTATGCAGGTTATTTTTAGTTTTTCTTTTTTTTTAATGCAAGGCGGGGTTAAGTGACTTGCCCAAGGTCACACAGCTAGGTAATTATTAAGCATCTGAGGTTGGATTTGAACTCAGATACTCCTGACTCCAGGGCCAGTGCTCTATCCACTGTGCCACCTAGCCGCCCCACACTCTGCAGGTTATTTAGTATCATTTTTGGTGCTCCAGAATTATATACAGTATTCCAACTGTGGTCTGACTAGAGCAAAATACAGTGGGGCCCTGATTTCCTTATTTCCCTTTTTCATTTTTCTTTCTCATTTTCTTCTTGCTCTCCCTTAACCTTTCACTGAAAAAGAAAAACAAAACCTTTGTGACAAATATGCATAATCTATTTAATATATCCCAAAATATGTATTTCATTCTGTATCTTGAGCCACTGTATCTGTCAGGAAATAGGTAACATGCTTCATTATTGATTCTCTGGAATCCTGGTGGAACTTAAATGGATCAGATTTCTTAAGTCTTTCAGTTTTTTTGTATTTACAATATTGCTTTTATTTTAGTTTTTTTTTTGCAAGGAAAATAGGGTTAAGTGGCTTGCCCAAGGCCACACAGGTAATTTTTAAGTGTCTGAGACCAGATTTGAACCCAGGTCCTCCTGACTCCAGGGCCGGTGCTTTATCCACTGGGCCACCTACTGCCCCATACAATATTGTTTTTAAATAGACTTTCCTGATTCTGCTTACTTTACTTTGCAACTGCTGATATGTTTTCCCACCTTTCCTTGAAACCATCTCTTTTTTTTTTTTTTGCTTTTTTGCAAAGCATTGGGATTAAGTGATTTGTCTAAGGTCACATAGCTGGGTTATGTGTCTGAGACCAGATTTGAACTCGGGTCCTCCTGACTCCAGGACCAGTGCTTTATCCACTGTGTCATCTAGCTACCCTGAAACCATATCTTAAAATTATTTCTTTTTGGTACAATGATATTTAATTAATAATTTAATAGCTTAATAATATCCAATTGAAGAGTATCCCCTTTGTTTGCTATTCTTTGCAACTATAAAAAGAGGTAATATAAATTTTTATGCAAATAGGTAATTTTTCTTCTTTCTTTTATATCTCTAGGGTACATGCCTAGTAATGGTATTTCTGAGTGATAGGATATACATATATATGTATATATATTTTATATATATATATAAATATGAATTCTGTATCTTTTGAAAATTTGTACTGAATTGTTCCTTTCTCAAAACTCATTGCCAGATTTGGGATATTATTGGTAGAGTATTTAGATGGGTTTAAAACCTAGTTCAGAAAGAACCAATATGCTACTAAACTGTTAATTGATCAATTTTTCCTTTCCAGACCTCCACCAACCAGTTATTAAACAGACTCAAAGAAAGCCTATTGTTCACTTAAACATTGATTTCCAGAAATGGTGAAATTCTTCTATTGATGGTGAAGAATTTTTAGGTACAATAATTGCCTATCAGGTATGTGGGTAATATACTCACAGTTCCCATTTGATTCATGTTTAAAAGTATAAAGATACCTTTAGAAGTACGTGAGTTCCTTGAGGTCAGGCACTTTTATTTTTGTTAATCCATTGAAAACATACAAATATCATTCATTATGCGCCAGACACTGTGTTAAGTGCGGGGGATGCAAAGAAAGACAATATCAGTTCTTTTCTTCCCAGAGCTTACTTTTGAATGAGGGAGATGATATATAAATACCTAGGCACAATTAGATTAAATTCAGAGTAAATGGAAACCATTGGCAGCTTGTAAGGGTAGGACAGGAAAGGCTTCTGGAAATGAGATTTGAATGGCAGTGTTAGAAACACTCAGAAAGTAAAGAATATTCCTAGATTTTTCCCTTAATGTTAGTGCCTTCTCTCTGTTGCTTATCCCCAATTTAGTGTGTGTGTGTGTGTGTGTGTGTGTGTGTGTGTGTGTGTGTGTGTGTGTGAAGTTACACAATATAAACATCTAAACTTTGCTGGTGGGGGTTTGCCCTTAGAGACTTTATCTATTGTAAATTTCTTCTTTTCTAGACTAAACTCTCTTAGATATTTCATTTGATCTCCATGAGATATAATTTTCAGTCTATTGGATAAATGATTCTAATTTGCTTTAAAATAAGGGAAGATTCTACTCGGAATCACCCATCTTACTGGAATACTTGAAGAATTCATCATTTAATGAATTCTTCCACTAATGCAAATCATAATTCCTCTGTCTGTACTTAGGCTAGTTCTTATACATAAAATATATATTCTATTGCTACCCTTAGATGCTAACCCTAACTCTAATAATTTTTCCTTAACTTCATCATCTTTATTACTTGGGTTTTCACTTGGAGAGAACTTAGCAGGACATACTAATCAGAAGTTACACTCTATTGCCATAGTTTCATTCCTTTTTCAAAACCCCCATCTACATGACTACAAGGTATCAGAGGAGGACTTTGGTGAATAATTACTGAATTAAGGCAAGTTATAGCATCGTTAGAGAAAAGAGAACTGACTCTGGAGTCAGAGAACCTTGCTTCAATCCCATTTGCTGATACTTAGTTATGTCAATTTGCTCAGTCTTTTAATCTCCCTGGGTCTCAGTTTCCTTAATAGTGATATGAAGCTATATGTCTAGTTCAGGATCAGTAAATCATAGCCTGGTTTTGTAGGGCTATAAAACTAAGAATGATTTTTATATTTTTAAATGAAGTTTTATTGTATTAAAAATATAAAATCTATTCTTTGCTCCTGGGACAGTATAAAAACAGGCAGTGGGCAGCATTTGATCCTAAGGATATAGCTTGCTGACTCCAAGACAAGATGACCTCTGAGGTTAATGTTCAGCTTCAGTTCTAGATATATGTTACATACATATATCAAGAATTAAAATAATATGTTATAAAATAGACTAGAAAAAGAAATAGTTACAATCTCAGGAAAATTTCTATTTAAGAACAATAAGAACAACATGTCAAATTTAAATTCTCTCAGAAATTATATCTTTCCTTTGGGTATTCTGAACTACCATTTAGGAGAAACAATTATACCATATTTAAGATAAAAAATGATAATTACTTAAAAGATCAAAATATCTACCCTTTAACCATCCCCCTAAAATTCATTTTCATTTTACCAGTCATCCTTCAACATTCACTAAATGAATACATTGTGCTTAGGTTGACAATTCTGTTTTAGAGCTGGTTAAATCAGAAAATGACAATCTTTCAGATATAACTTCAGTTGTCTCTAAATAAGGGTGAGATGAGGATGGGTAACTTGCCTTTTTCTCATCACCCAAAATCTAAGTACCATGTTATGTGGTTCTGCTAGGTCTATTTTCAGGGGTGTAGTCAGGGACATTTTGGGAGGGATGCTATTTTAACTATTTCTGGCACATGATCTGAATAAGGAAAATAATTTTTTTGTCTAGAGTCATCTGATAAATGCAGGGAGCTCTGAAAGGTATTCTACCTTGTAGAATTTTAGGGTCATAGTTTTGGAACTTGAAGAGATGCCAAAGGTGATTTAGACCAATATCCGCACTTTGCATTTGACAAAAATGAAGTCTAATGAGTTTGTGACTTTTCAAAGGTCATATAGGTAGTGTTAGAAGTGGAGTAGAAATCTAGACCTTTGACTCTTAACACTCTGTCCATTCTACCATGCTACTTCCTTAAAGTTGTTTTTAATTATCTTGCTCAAAAAGTTTTGCTGCTATTCTATTGTCTTTTGAATATAATACAAATTTTTTCTGGGATTTAAAGTCCTTCCCAGTCTTTCAATTCTTATTCACTTTATTCCCCATCACACATTCTATGTACCAGCCAATTGATCCAACTTACTGCTCTCCATAAACAACATTCCAACTTCTTTCAACGTGATTTTCCCCCATGATCTTGAAATAGATTCCCTACATATATCTAATCCTTACACCCCCAGCTCCCTTCAAGACTCCCCTAAAAAGTCAATTACAAGAGACCTTCACATGTACTCCAAAATGACTTTATATACATATTGTACATATTTTATGATGGTGTTAGTTAATCCTTCATTCTTTTTTTTTTAGGTGTTTTTTTTTTTTTTTTGGCAAGGTAATGCCCAAGGTCATACTCAGGTACTCCTGACTCCAGGGCCAGTGCTCTGTCCACTGCACCACCTAGCCATGCCTCAATCCTTCATTCTGGAAGAAGATCATGACATCATGTAGGTGATGCCATGACAAGCAAGTGCATTGGATTTGAGTAGGGAGGTGCTATGCTAAGTAACCAGCCTCATTATCTCCTCTAGAGTCAACTGGGTCCCATAGCCAGTTATGAATCAGGACAACTTGAAATGGCTCTGGAAGTGAGGCTATCAAGGTGAAGTGACTTGTCCAGTGTCACACAGCTACCATGTGTCAAGTATCTGAGGTCAGATTTGAACTCAGTCCTCCTGACTCCAGAGTTGGTGCTCTATCCTCTGTACTACTTAATTGTCCCACATATTTTATATTTGCTTATTTGTATTCATAGTATTTAACTGAAGTTGATTATAAGTTTCATGAAGGGAGGAACCACTTAGTTTTTTGCCTTTGTAACTAGCACAATGCCTGACACTTTGTTTTTGGTTGTTCAGTCATGTCCAACTCTCTGTGACCCCATGGACTTGGTTCATGGGGTTTCCTTGACAAAGATACTGGAATGGTTTACTATTTCCTTCTCCAGTGTGTTTGCATTTTACAAATGAGAAACAGACAAAAAGGGTTAAGGTATTTGCTCAGAGTCACACTATAAAATGTCTGAGATCTGATTAGAACTGACTTCAGGCACAGTGCACTATCCACTGAACCACCTGGCTACCCCATACGTAGTACGAGCACATGTCTAATAATTCTTTGCTGCACTGAATTGAAAGGAAGAAACTCTTTTAGATAAACACTTAAGTAGGAGTTAGTTGACAGCTTCTTAAGATAGACATGGAAAAGATGGCTATAAAAATTTAGCAGGAGCATGAGAATACCTGGGAGAGGATGGCATGTTATATATCAGAGAAATGAAATTATTATGGCTAGGGGTAGGGGATAATACTAAAGACAAGTATCCTCTCACAATTTCTTTCTCTTATTTGGAACCTTCCACTCAAAATCATCTCAACTATAGCCTTTACTGAGAGTTACATATTACTTAAACCTAACTTAACTGATGGTTGTTTTCCCTCTTGCTTTTCTTCTCCCTCTATCTGCCTGTCTCCTTAGGGGATGAAAGCTTGGCAAAATGGTATGTGGTAAGCTTAAAATCTTAACAATATTTATTCCAATTTTCTAAAGCACAGTTTTCTTTAAAACATTCATTTCATGTGGAAATTGCAGCCTTGAATACAATAAATATATTTTTTTAAAATACCCAAGAACTTTTAAGCAAAGAATATAACTGTCAGCATAGACATAATCTATGAACTTGTTGATTTTTACTATTATTAGTTAATAGTGGATCTATCAATTTATTTTACTGTTCTTGGTTTAACACATTTCTTCTATTGATGATTTATCTGGTAAATGTTTGTCCATAAGAGAACTGTTCATCTTAGCCTGAAAATACTCACAAGCCAAGTCTTCTGGTAGTTGATAGTAAATCAAAGGAGGCAAAATTTGGAAGCTGATGTCTGTAATGCGACACTTAACCTCCCAAGTTGTGAACTTTTGTAAGCAATTTATAGCTAAAGAAGGGCCACGTAGTTCATGCTATGGAAACCACTTACTGCTGTTGAAGGTTCGCCAACTACCTGCAATGCATTTTGTTTTAATTTTGATCTCTGGAAAATATCAAGAACAAGAAAACTTCCTTCCGACCTCTACTCCACCAATCCCTGTCTCCATCATAAACACAATATTGAAATAATACAAACATCTTAGCTAGACCCTCTTTTGAAAATAAGAAACTTGCCTCGCCCTCCTAACAGGACTCAAGTCTGAACAGTTTGTTCGCCAAGAGAGTGGGATTTGGCAGCACTCCTCGTAAACTACAGCCCCAGGAGGCTTCACAGTGAATTGAAATTGTTTCCTCTGGTCAAACTTTTGTTGGTGGTGTACTAGCCCCCTCCACCCCAGGATATGAATTCATCATGTTTGTTTTGGGGGGTCAGTCTCAGGGGCAGCCTAGATAGTGGTGGCAGCAGTTTGTGTGTGTGTGTGCATATATGTTTGTGTGTTTGTGTGTGTGTGTGTGTGTATTAATACTTGGATGTTTCTGTAGAGATTTACCAGAATCTTGTAAGACTATAGTCCTATTCATTCATACATTCATAATTCCTTAGAAAGTGATTGGTATTTAACCAATAATTGCCAGTAAATTGCAAATAGTAAAGTGAAAAAGGTAAGTGTGGCAACAGGTCTCTCATAACTCATCAAGTTCACTTTCCAGGTCAGCTCTCATGCACTTTGGAATCTTCAAAAACCAGCAACATTCAAAGGGGTGACACCCAAGTGATTTGGGTTTTGTGAAAAGTGGCCTAGCTTAGTAATGACTTTCCATTTTGAATTTTTGTTGCTCAGTCCTTCTTTTTGTGACTTCCAAAGATTGATAAAAAACTTCCACAAATTACCTAGAAGACACCAAAGAGGAATCCTACTTGATTTGAATCTATTTTAGATATTTGCTTAATAAGAAATTGAAGATTCTCCTAAGTCACATGTAATGAACAGCTAGAGACCTGGCATGAAGATGTTTTATTGTGTGGTAAGAAGGGCTAGTGATCAGAGTTAGTGTGATTCCTCCCAAGATGGAGGAGAACAGGGGAAAGGATGATGAAGAGCACATAGATGCTTCTGAGAATTTTTATTGTGGCAGATCAGCGATGTGTAAAGGTGCAGGAAATTTGCAAAGAATGCAGGCTACTTCAACAGCCTTTGGGCAAATGATTTACTGTTCTTACATTTATATTGTCCTTTAAAGTTTTCAAAGAGTTTTTATATGCATTAGATCATTGCTTTCTTATAACTACTCTGTCAAGTTATAAGGCCAGAAACTGAGTCTTCAGGATTTTGAGAAACTTCTCTGTGCTCATGTGATGGAGGTAGAATTCAGGTTATCAGTTCAGTTTTCTTTCTGCTGTATCACAGTCTCTCCTCCTCCATGGTTGGAATAGGAAGAATTCTGATATAAAGAATAGTTTTCTGTCATATCAAATATGTTACCAAAGAGATCTATGGGTACCCAGAGGCAGAGGAAATCTCTTTATGTCTCTGGAGGCAAAATTTGACAGATTTCACAAGGTTGGGTTATACTCAAAAGAACATAAGAACTGTTTAGTCCACAGAAAGCTTGTCCCATCATGCCTGTCACTATAATGATCCTCTAAGTGATAAAAAATAATAGCTAGCATGATTTTTGACTTGGAATATTTCAAATCTACAGTTATAGTAGTGAAGTCTTTTTTTTTTTTTAAATTTCATCAATGTAGGGAGCTCCCAATAAAGAACCTCCTTTACCAGTACATATTGGAAACTTCTCTATAACTTACAGATTTAGAGCTTTAGTGCTAAAACAGGAACTCACAGCTGACTCTGCCTACCCCTCCCATCCTTCCCCCCATTTCCCCCCACTTATGAAGCAGAGGCTGGATAGATTTCAGGGACTCTGTGAACTTGGATCAGAAATGAATCATATTTTTATTTTCATTAAGCTATAGCTAAAATTTAGTATTTTCTTGAATGAAAAATAGAATTCTGAGGAGTGCTGAAACCTCACTAGACTTCCAAAGGAGTCCATGATACAAAGGAAGTTAAGAAGCCTTATATTATGGAGTTGCTCAGGACCCTGAGAGTTTAAGTGAATTGTCCAGTATGTGTTAGAGTTGGAACTTGAGAGAAAGTATTCTGTGACAGATTTTCTATTCATTACATAATGCTGCTTCTCCAGGTCTATGCTAAGCATCTGCTAGCTCTACCTTGGAAAGAAAAGTTATTCTTATACTTATTCAGATTAAGTATATCAGTTCAAAAAGGAAACAGAAATAGTCAGAGTGGCAGGCAAGGTTTGTAAGTGGGGCACAGGAAGTAATAAGTAGGATGCCTCCAAGAGATTGCCTCTCTATCTTGTGGCTATGAAAGGCCATTTGATGGGTTTTCTGTCCATGAATGAAGCAATAGTCTATATTAGTCTAATCCAAGACCAAATGTACCATATTTCCCCATTTGTAGGACATACCCTTTCCCAAAAAATTTGAGGTCTAAAAAACTGGGAGTGTCTCATACAGTGGATATAAATTTTTCTACTTGCATTTCTTGCTTTTTCACATTTGTTTTTGCACTCATTGTTATAGATTTTTTAATTTGCATTTCCTGCTTTTTCGGGCTTGTGGTCTTTGCACTCATTGTTTTGCATTTGTTACCGTTATATTAGGTTTCATTTTTGCCACATTCTACCCAGATGTGCCTCAGAAAATGTTTTCATACAGTGATGAATTCAAGTTCAAAGTGATCCAGTTTGCAAAAGTGAATGGAAATTGTGCTGCTGAATGACTCCTCTTCCAACTGAGAAAATAATCCAAGACTGACTACGGGAGGAAGAAACCCTACTGAAAATGCCATGACAGAAGTTCATGAGAGGCAAGTCAGCCAAATGCCCTGATCTAGAGAGGGAATTGAAGAGATGGATTGAAGAGCAAAGGGCCATTGGAATTCCTGTGTCCACAAAGATGGTTCAGCAGGAGGCAAGAATTGCTGATGAAAAAGAAGTGATTGATTTCAAGGGAGGACACAATTGGTGCTTCAGGTTCATGAAATGGAATGGGCTAAGCATGAGTCCACAAACCAGACTTGCCCCAAAAATGCCTGAAAAGTCTGAGCAGAAGGTCTTTGAATTTCATGATGAATAAAACCTGAGTTCAATAACTTGATGTTAATCCATTTTTTGTTTTCAAATTTTGGGGCCCTAAATTAAGATGTGTTTTATACATGGGAAATATGGTAGCTTGAATTAGGTGTGTTTGTGTGTGTGTGTGTGTGTGTGTGTGTGTGTGTGTGTGTGTGTATGTGTGTTCCATAATGGTAACTTTATCATCTTGGTATTTCTTTTTTTCATATGTGCTTATGATAGGAAGTAAAATAGAAGAACTTCGTTGGGAAAGGAACAACACATTATATCAGATGGTTTAAACTATCTCTTGGATTTCCCAGTGATATGATATTTCTTTAAGATTGATAAATTCCCAGTGAATAATGTTCTTTGTTATTTAATAAGTTTGCTTTACAGAGTTACCCCTTCAGAAGTTGATAATTTCCTCCTGTATATTATGTTTCCAATTTAAGTTGTTGACACTTGTTTAGTGCCTAAGTATAGGACAACAGGTTAGATTTCTCATAAACATGAATTTTGGAATCAGATTTTGTAACATAGTTTATCCATTTATGTATTTTCTATAAAAATAGATTCCATGTAAATAAATACAACTATCAAATTATGTATAGCTAAAATTAATTACCTTAAAAATAACCCAAATTAGAGATAAATTTAGAGAAAAACAATTAGGAATAATTTGGTACTTTTCCTAAATCTCATTGTTTAATCTATTTCTAATAACTCAGAACTTAAATTGCTATTAAATAATAGCTTAATGTTACTGACTAATTGGACTCACAATCTGTCTCAGAAGTGAACAGTATACTCTGAAGTAGTCCAAAGACCCTCTTATTGTAAAAATTGGGAAAACAAAACTTTGTATCCTTGCTAAAGGTGTTTGTTCACCATTATGATGAAGGCAATGTAGTGCAAAGCCCTCATTAAAGTGAAATTCTCTATGGATGGTGAGTTTCTCCAGATGGTCCAGTTTGCAGATGACATTTGTTACATTGAGCCCTGGAAAACTGCAGAGGCTCCTAAATAAGATCCAAACCTATTCAAAAGAGTTTGTTCAGGGGCAGCTAGGTGGCGCAGTGGACAGAGCACTGACCCTGGAGTTAGGAGTACCTGAGTTCAAATCCGACCTCAGATACTTGATAATTACCTAGCTGTGTGGCCTTGGGCAAGCCACTTAACCCCATTGCCTTGCAAAAACCTAAAAAGAAACCCCAAACAAAACAAAAGAGTTTGTTCTGACTATGCTGATAAAAGCAAATTGATAAAGAGTTTTCATTGCCCAGATTATGACATGGAGTTGGATGGACAACCTAGGGGATTGTTCATAAATATATATATATATATATATATATATATATATATATATATATATATATATATATATATTATATATATATATATATATATATATATATATATATATATATGATCAATGGTAGACATAAATAGAGTTGGGTATAGAATGAAACAGAAGAAAGACTTTTATAAATACCCAAATTAACTATAAAGGACCTATGAACAAAGAGATGGAATTGTAAAGATGAAGAAAGATGTAGAGAATAGTATATATGTGTGTGTATGTAAAATTCTCTTTGTTTCATGATAGCCTACTCTAGGGCAGGAAGGAAGAGAAGAAAAAAGAGGAGAAAAGAAATTTAAATGATAACTTTAATAAATATTTAAAAAGAATAACAAGTTGTATATAGTAGATTTACAGTTTTTATTTATAATCATCTTTTTATTATACTGTGTTATGAAAATGTCTATTTTATTCCATCAGAAGGAAAGAAAACATGATAGATTTCCGTCATGAAATCAAACTTCTCTTATAAGGAAAGTCTCATTTTTATAATGCCATATTTCACTAGTATTATTCTTTGGTTGTGGAACATAGACCACAACAGTCTGATGAATTGTAAATGAGTAAGTTACAGAAGGCAATATTAAGGTATGTGGTAGGTATGACATATACAACATATAATCATGAAGAATTTCAAAGCTCAAGTAAAATGTCATCTTGGCAACATATATAACTAGAAGATGGGATGGTCACATCACAAAGATGAAGAATGACAGCTGAACTGAATTCCCCACTGAGTGAGAAAGAACTCCTGTTATGAAATTATGGGAGGGCACAGACAGACTAACATTGATGGGCTGCTATCTGTATTATTGGGAGGATATTTGAAGCTTATCCCCATGGGAAGTTGTATTTTAGTAGGTATAACTAAAAATAGCTTGCATTAAAAGGCTGGAGTTTTGATAAGGACTTATCCTTATCAAAGGGTTACAAAATCATCACTATTTTACTCTGCACATTAATAAGTCTGACCTTAGTCTTTAGAGATCATCTAATCCAAATGGAGAAACTGAAACCTTTCTGCTTTTGCAAGACCAGATCAAAATGCATGCAAAATTTCTTTTTTTCTCAGTTTTCTATATTTCTTGGTGATGAACTTGATGGCACTGATTGAAACTCTCCTAGTGATGTGATATTTGTCCTGGCTGAGTTCATTAGATAAATTGAGGCTATTTGTAAAGTTTTCTCTCTCTCTCTCCTGACTTGATTACATTTTAAAGTTTTCTACACATTGTTTATATTAATTTTTTAACATCCTTAGGAGTACTAGAACCTTCAGTATCTTTTCTGTATATCTTTGATAGAAATATGAATGATGACTTCTTAGACTATGTTTGGGAGGTTTCCTGCTAAGAGAAGCAATAGATATATTAAAATTGGTTTGACCAAGAAGAAAACTCAAGTCCAGGAAGCCTTCATGGTAAAATGAGGAAAATGCACAAAGAAACTCCATGTGCTTTTTTTTTTTTTTTTTACTACATGGACTTTTTTTCCTTCATCAGATGAAGAAAATGAGGGTAGGAACTTTGTGGGGGGGACGACAAAAGACTCTTCCACTGATCTCACCCTTTAGTATTTCCCATCCACTTTTTCTGTGTGGTCTCCCAGAGGAGCTTTTTCAATATCAACAGATATAAATGCAACTGTTTACCAAAGCATGTGAGGACTCAGCGAATAAGTAAATGTAGAAATAGATGATTTCAAATACCATTACTCACTTTTGTTTTGCACAGGTTACAATAGTAACAGGGTTGGCAGAACCATTTCCTCTTTCACTTTTTAGTCCACCCATCAGCCAACTCTTCTGAAATACTACCTTGATCCCTGGGTCTATCCTATATTGTCAATTCACCATTAACTGCTAACTGAAGTTAATTCATCTCAATTTACAGATACTTATCACATACCTATTATGTACAGCCCTTTGCTTGGCCCTGAAGACAAAAAGACAAGAAGGAAAGAACAGTTACCTCTAAGGAGTGGATACTCTCCAGGTCCAAAGTCAACTATTTCTCTTGACTCCTTTGGTCAAAAGGCAAGGCCTTTTGTTTGAAGCCCCATGTTCATCTTTTGGATCTAACTTAAAAGTCTTTCCTTTTTTGAATCATGGACCTGTTTGACAGTCTAACAAAGCTGTGGATTCCTTCTCAGATTATTTTGAAATATATTATAAAGCATGTGGGGTTACAAAAAATTAATTATAATGAAATAGTTATCAAGATATTAAAATAGAAAATTCAGAGATTCCTCACTCTTTAATCCCAAATTAAGGTTTGAACTTCTCTAGAATCAGCTAACTCCTGATTCTAGTTTTTGAAATCTCTCTTCTTTCTTTTGGAAAAATTTTTTTCTGGAAAAAAGTACTGAATAAATGTCTAAAAGGATCTTCTTTGCATTCCTTGCCAATTCTACATTTTTTTTCTGATATTTTTTTTTGGAATTTTGCCAAAGACACTTTCCTTTTTATACTACATCAGCAAAGATTCATTAATCATGCAAATGAATGTGTAAGCTTCACACGTTCACTATCCACAGTCATGATCAGTGGTACCATCATTCCTTGGAATTCATAAAGGACATTGCCTTCACTTTTTTATATACTTATATATTTGTTATATATGTTGTGTTGTTGTTACCTTGAACCAGTCTGTGAACTCCATATGGGAGGGATCTAAATTTGGGTTTCTTCCTTGCTTGTTTTCTTGGAGTACTTTGGATCTCTTCTTTATCTTCCTATCTGCCTTTGTGTGTAGCATTCCAGCAAAGCAGAACTTATAAAATAAGCTATACAATTCTACTCAAGAAAGAGGTACTAAATGGGGTCAACAGAATATGCTGATGGAGAATTATTACCTCAGTAATAAATATACCACAATTTAACACAGTAAGTTGAACAAGCATGTGCACAGAGAAATCATTACCTTAAGAATGATTCCTATATACTAAAAATTCTTTGAAATAATCCCAGAGATGTAATGAACACTATTGTTCATAAAAAGAAGATTGTGATAGATTAAAAGAAATGCTTATACTAAGCCAAGCAAGGCTTTCTTTGACACAAAAACATGGCACTGTTGTACAGGAAAAACAGCATGATTCCAGAGCCAGATCTGGGTTCTAATCCTGCCTCTGGCACTTCCTACTTGTGGAAATCACTTAAGCTCATAGGCTCATTGGCAAATCACTTAAATACATAGAATCTTAAGGTTCTCTCATCTGTAGAATGAAGGAGATTGGTTTAGATGGCCTCTGAAATGCTTTCTGGCTCTTGATTTGTAATACTATTCCTTTCTCAGTCCGTCGGGACTAACAGAATAAGGTATAAAGTTAGTTCTAGAGTTACTTGATTCAAGTCTAAGAGCAGATATAGGAAACCAAGCAAGATCAAGATAGATGGAGACTCAGAGCTCTCCAGAAAGAAAGGGGGAATAAAGTGCCCAATCAATAATAATAAGAATAGTAATAGGTCATAGGTCTGACTCCAGAAGTCATTTCTATTATTTCTAGTCAAATTAGTTCATGTTAATAGTCAGATTGATTTTCCACCTGCTCCCTTGAAGATAAAACATTGTTGATCTACACTAAAAGTTCTGCTAGGAAGGGAAACCTACAGCATTTATCACTTTTTAATTTTTGCATAGAGTCTTAATAATTCTATCTCATTTTATCTCTTAGAGACATTATTATCATCCCCTTCTTACAGGTGAGAAAACTAAGGTAGATAGTGAAACAAAGATTATTTCCCTTTTTATGATCCATAACAACCAATCAAAGATGCCCTTTCCCTATGTTTATAAGAAGAAATTGCTGACTTATTCCAGGACCTATTTGCAGAACTTCTCCACTAGCTGGAGTTAGATAAGAGTGGTGAAGGTTAATGGAGTGGAAAGAATTAAAGATTTAAAATTAGAGGGCTAAGGGCTACTATTTCCTACTAATGTGACCTTGGAAAGAATTCTTACCCTCTTAGAGTTTCACTTTCCTAACCTGTGTAATGAAGTGTTCAACAAAGTGGATAACAATTAAGTTTACTTTTGGATCTAAATCAATGATCCTATACATGCAGGTTATTCTAGACCTGTCTTCCTCATTCAGATAGCTATTCTAGCATTAATTACAGGTAGAGAAGGGATGAGGTTTTCATTCAAAAATCCAAGAGGTTAACTGTTAACTATGTTATTAGTAAGGAAAGTGGGAAGCTGGAGATGCATTAAAATATTCCTCCACTAATGGGGTGATAATTCATATTATCATGTCTAACTTACATGTCCAACACATGGGAGGACCTGAAGGCATACATAACAGTATCCTCTCCTCACTGTTAGATTGTCTTGAGGATAGACTGTCATTTTTCATTTTATTTCTCTAGTATCTGATAGAATACATTTAATAAATGAATTTGAATTATTACATCCATTAGGGCTGATATGAAGGGCATGTTAAACTTTTCTTCAAGTCCATATACAACTGACTTGTTGCCCTTGCAGAATGAACATTGTGGACTTATTAAAAGAAGAGAAAAAAGGAATAATGCATTAAACCAAGATACAAAAAGAGGTTTTGACAGTCTGAAAAATTGTGCCTAATGATTAAATTTGATAGTGATAAATGAAATAGTCTGTACTTCACTTGAAAAAATAAAAAAAAATTAATATGGTTAAAGTAAGATGTAAGTAAATAGCAGTTCATGTGAAAAGACGGGGATTTAATTTATTGTGAACAAAGCAATAAGATTTAGCTTCCAAAATTGTTAATAATAAAAGTATAGTATCTAGATCTAATGAGGCAATAGTTCTGAACTCTGTCCTCTCAGACCACTCTTGAACTATTAGGATCAATTCAAAATAGCACATTTTTAGAGGACTATTTAGAAAAAGGGTGATTAGGATGTTAAGGAGGCAACCAAGAGAATAATATACACATTAACACCAACATTGTGAAATGAACAGCCTTGATGGAAGCAGCTCCCCTCAGCAGTTCAGAGAGCTAGGATAAAGCTATTAGACTATCTGTGGACAATGCTATCCTCATCCAGAGGTAGAAAAATAAAACAAAATGAAACAAAAAACCTTCATAATCTGATGAACTCTTTATTAAAAAAAATCTCTTTCCCTTAATCCTAATTCCTCGTACTGACAATGACAAATCCATAAACATAAACATGCATGCACAATGTTAATCTGACTGTTCACTGATGAGGGATGGGAAGTGAGAATGTAGGGTGGAAGGAAATTTTATAACTTAAAAAATATATATATGCATATGGATAAATGTTGAAAAACTTTCATAACATGTATTTGTAAAAAATAAAATATAAATTAAAAAGAATGTTAAGGGTGCTTTGAGTCATTCTGGAAGATGTTCGTAGAAGAAAAGCATGAAGAAAAGACACTAAGGAGAGATATAATAACTATGACCAAATATTTGAAGGGTCATCACATGGAAAGTAAGGATGACACACCCTTTGTGGCTTTTGAAGATAGGGTAGGGACAAGGGGGTGGGAATTTACAGATAGGTGGAGTTTTACTTTAAAGGAAGAACTTTTTAACAAGGAATTATCTAAAGAATAGGGTTCATTAAGTACCCTGAATTCACTGAAGGCATTCCACAAAAAATTAAAATGATTGAAAACTTCCGGGAAATTGTAAAGAGAATCCTTATATTTAGTAGAGGTTTAAATAAAATGATTCTAAATATCTGTAATTTTAAATGTCATAAAATATTTTTTTTAGTTTGCATGTAGTTATTACTTCAATTCAGATTATATGTTCAAACCTAGTTCAGCATCTTCATTTTATAGATGAGGAAACAAAGACAAAGATGATTGAGTGATTTTCCTAAGATCATGAAGGTAGTCAATGACAGAGCTAGGATTTGAACCCAGACCCTCTGACTCCAGATCCATGAGATTTTCCACTGTACCAATCTCTGCCCAAATGTTATTTATTAAAAATTGATCCATATTATTTTGGATTTTTTTCATTCATATGAAGAATCCAGAAAGGGATAGAAGGAAAGAGCTATAAATGTAATTGCAACTGACCTTGAGCAAAATAGATAGGTTCATCTTTAGGCTCTCCTCCATGTTTTATTTTGCCTTCAGGGAATTCTATCTAGGAAACATCAGAATTTGACTCTTGCCTCCCATAGGTCAATTATTTCCCTACAAGCATCCAAATAGATTATGACAGGTTTTATTTAACTTGACAAAATTCAGATTAGGTTAATATATGAAACAACTGTGGTCCATATGGATAGTTGGAGATCCTCTTGAGTGCAAAGTGATCTCTGATATACTTTTTCTTACCATTTTGGATTGTGTATGTGGTATAGATTATGATGTTGGATGTTTATATTCCAGACCATTCCTAAAGAATTACTTCTATAACATATTAGACTAATGATCGTTCAACCTTTTCTTAAAACATCCAAAGAGAGCAAATCCAGTTTTCTAAGGCAGTCCATTCTTCTTTTGGCTAACTCTAATTACTAGAAAGGATATTTTTTGGGGGGGACATCAAGCCTAAATTCATTCCTCTGAAGCAATTCCATTGCTTCTAATTCCCAGTTCTTCTGGGACCAAGAAAAGGGCTTATCCTTAACCCATAGTGATTATGTCTTTGACAGATAGCTGTCATGTCTCTGAAGAACTCATCTCCTTTCCATGCTAAATATCCTAGAAAGCATCATCTTAAGTCCCTTTAGCATGTATTTGCCATCCTTTGGATTTTTTTAAAATATCAATCTCTTTCATAAAATGTAGCATTCAGAATTAAACATAAGCTAAAAATGTGTTCTGACCAGAATAGAGGAGAGGGACAATTGCCTTCCTAGTTCTGGGCACTATGGGTCTCTTAATTTTATCTAAAATTGACTATAATATCCTCTGGGCCTAGGTCCATGTTCATTACTTCACTCCAGCTCTTTTTGTTGCTATGATATGCAATTTTGAAACTGGCAATAAGACACCCACAACTACTTGAAAAGGAAACCATAGTCTCTTATTAGTACCAATTTGCTTTTGGAGGAATGAGGTAGATTATAGCATTTACAAAGGAGGAAAGCTCAAATTAAGTGTCTTTGTTATTACATGTCGACTGTGTGGTAATATAATTGTTTCATGTCTGTTTCTTCCCAGATATAAAGACATTAATATTCAAAAAAATTGGAAATGACAATTTGGAAATTATATAAATATGAAAATCTCTGCTCTTTTATAAATGATAGTTTCTGAATATTGAATACTTGAGCCTAACAATGATATCAAGCTTGCCCCTACATAGGTGAAATGGATAGCAGTGAAACGATGGGAACTTTATTTCTACAAAGAATGACTGACTTCTCAATTGAATCAATCAACAATCCTCTCCCTTCCTTGGAGGGTTCTAACATACATTCTCCCACAAGTATGGACAGAGTCCAGGGTATAGTGGACTCAGACTTAGAGAATGTATGTAGTAAGAAGGTATCTCATAGTTTCTAGTTGGACCTCTATGGTCCCTTGCAGCTCTAAATCTATGATCCCATGAGCCATAAATCAAAAAGTATTTATTAGTTGCATACTATGTGACAATCAGTCTGCTAAACACTGTGGTTACAAAGAAAATCCAAAACAGTTTCAATCTCAAAGAGCTTAAATATTATATGAAAAATATTTTATGAAATATGAAAATAAATATGAGGTAGTTTGGGGAGAGATTGTGCTGGCAACTGTATGGTTCAAGGAAGATTTCATAGGAGATTTTTCACCAAGAAGAATGTCTGAATGAACATTGTAGCTTACCCAAAATTATTCAAGCACCACACTGAATATGTGAAACTAACTTCTTCTACCCCAGATCTCCGTTAAAAGTCAGCCAGAAGCCCACAGGCAATGGGGAAGGGGGCTGCCAACAGAGTCAGTGCCAATGCAGGCAAACCAGATGGCAACCTCCCAGCATGACCAGAGAGAGAGAGAAAGGCCAGAGCCATTTGTATGACTCCATATCCAGAAGTAGCAAAAGTAGAGGGCAAACCCAGAGAAAGACTTACAGTATTTGAAAACTCATAATGGGGACTTTAGAAGCTAAGGGGAAAATCCTGGACCATGGATCTCAGACTATGACACTTGAGGCCTATTCCCTAGCATTCTGTCCAGAAATATCATAGAGTCCCTTGAAGATTAAATACTCTGCCCCTCCAAGATCCAGAGGGCCTACTCCTAGGAGGTTCAGGAGTCAATGTGACCTACCCCATCAAAAAAGCACAATAGGAGCATGAACCTAGCACAAAGCCCCATTTTAGGAACCATAGCCAAAAAAAAATGAGCAAATAGAAGAAAGATATACAAGAGTTTAAAGAATTATAATAGATGTGAAGATGCCCCAAAAATCTAGTCTGGAAGGAGAGAAAAACTCCCAAACAAATGCAGAGGCTAAAAAGAAATTTCAATTATTTTTGAAAAAAATTTTTCAATATGTTTTTTTTTTGTTTTTGAAGATCACGACAACAGGAGGCCATGACATGTATGTCAATTAGATTTGAGGAATGGGGGGTGCTGTATTAAATCACCAACCTGACTTTTTCCTCCAGAGCCATCTGGGTTCAGTGGTCAGATATGAATCAGGACAACTGGAGATAGGCTTGGATGCGAAACAATCAGGGTTAAGTGACTTGCTCAAGTCTCACACTAGTAAGTGTCTGAGACCAGATTTGAACTCAGGTCCTCCTGACTTTAGTCCTGAAAATGAGAATAGACCAAACAGAAATCAATGACCTCATGAGACAATGAGAAAGATTAGAGCAAAAATAAAAAGATTGAAAAATTTAAGGAATCTGCTATTAAAAAAACAGAAACAAAAACCCAAATGAACATGAGAACAAGTGAAAGAGAGAGAATCTAAGTATCACTGAATTCTGAAGGGAAAAGATTAAAAAGCCTGGAGACTCTGTTTCAGGAAATCATAAATTAAATCTACCCAGATCTATTAGAACCAGAGAACAAGGTATAAATATAAAGAATCCATCTCTTCAAACTCCAAAAGGGAAAGTCTTGAAATGTCACTACCAAAATTGATAGTTACCACATTAAAGAAAAAAATCTGCAAGCATTAAAAAAAGTGGTAGCTCAAATAGCAAGAAACCAGTCAAGATCACACAATACCTGACAGCTTCTACTACGAGAGTTCATATTGTTACAAATTATTACAAATGGCCAAAGATATATACTTATGACCATGAATAACTTTACCTAGCAAGGCTGAGTATAATCTTAATGGAAGGAAAGGATCTTTTACTCAACCAGAAAACTTTGAAAAGGATAGAGCTGAAAATGGCAACACAAGAGACAAAAGGGATCTAGAAAGATAAATTTATTTAAGGAGCAGTCTAATGATGAAGGTCTAATCTTCTAATAGCAATTGTTTCTGTTTTAGCCAGAAATCCTGAGACCAACAATTCCTGCTCAGATTGATTTTTTTTTGGACTATGCGCAAGAGGCTCTTCTTGATCACTGAGAAATAAATCCCTGAGGGTTTTACCCTGCCAGATTAAATTTTTTTTTTAATTTTGGAAATGATCATTCTTAGTCTCTCTCCTCCTCCTCCTCCTCCTTCTTCTTCTTCTTCCTCTCTCTCTCTCTCTCTCTCTCTCTCTCTCTCTCTCTCTCTCTCTCTCTCTCTCTCTCTCTTTCTCTTACCTAACCTTATTGATTGAATGGGCATTGCCCAAATTGTGACCTGGGAAAGATCTAGCTTTTGAAAGGTCAAGGTTTCTCACTGCAACAAGTGCTATCTCCAGTTGTCCTGAGCCATAACTAGCCACTGGACACAGGTGACTCCATGGGAGGAAGTGAGGCTGGTGACTTTGCACAGCACCCTCTAACTCCAATTCACTTGCATGTCATGGCATTACTCCCTGATGACATGGACTTTGTTGAGAATGAAGCACAAACATCAATCAATCAATCAATCAATCACCAGGGAGAAGACACAAGTGTTCCTTTGGAATACTGAAGTGTTAAAAGGGTATTAAAGGAGTTAAATAAGAGAATCTGGAGAGTAAATTGTTTCTGTTCTGAAGGTTTTTAATAAGAGAAAGAAGGGGACCTAAACTTTTTCTACATTTGTGTAGAAAAGAAAAAGAAAGAAAAAATGATATTTCTTACTTATTGGTATGTGTAGGGGGAACAAAGCATACAAAAATGGAGGAAAGGGAAGAAGACATCAGATGAACCTCATTGTTAACTGAAATAGATGAGGAATGCTGAACACACATTTATAAACATATACATAGTCACACACATACAAATTTAACAGGCAAACAGAAAGGAATAGAGAGAGGGGAGTTTAAAAGGGAGGACAATGCTGGGAAGGGAACAGTCACAAGCAAAGTAAAGTTCCTGATTCTGAAAGTAGGGGGAGAGTGCAAGAAAAAAAGAGAAAAAAGAAAAGAAAAAAAATTCCTAAGCTCTAAGGGGATGCCCATCAGTTAGGGAGTGGCTGAATTGTGGTATATAATTGTGATGGAACATTATTGTACTGCAATAAATGATGAAAGAGATGATTTCAGAGATTTCTCTGAATAAAAACTAATGCAAAGCAAAGAAAGCAGAACTAAAACAATTTCTACAATAACACTGAAAAAAACAAATAGAATCCCTAAAATTTTGAAGGATTTAGAACTCTGATCAAAGAAATGACCAATCATATTTCTAGAGGACTTATCATGAAATTATGTTGCCTGTCTCCTGAGAGAAAGATGATGGCCTCCAAGGTGCATCAAGAAACAGATATTTGGGGGCATGGCCATTGTATGTATTTATTTTGCTTGTGATTCTGTGCTACAGAATTTTTTCCCCTTTGTTTTTGATTAGGATGGAGAAGATAGAGGAGAAATGGAAAAGTGATAATGATAGAAATAAAGAAAAGATAAAAGAGGAGGGATACTGAAATATTTTCTAAAGTGTTCAAAAGAGTACACAATGTAGTTCAGAAAAAAGCATAGGAAAACTGGAGAGTTTTGAGAATAAAAGGTTGAATTTATTATATGCTTTTTAAAAAAGTATAAGGTATCAAATAGAGATTCCTGGTTTCCTATAGCATGTTCTTTTTGTGTTTGAATTTGTATATGGAAATGCCCTTTTAAGGGGAGGAGAATAACTGCTCTCTTTTCTCTGACAGGGCAGTTTCCTGAAGGACAGTCCTCTGAAGTTGAACCTCATCTTCATATTGACTGAGAAACTTTTGGATCAGGATGCCGAGAAAGTATGGAGAGACTTCAGATTTTTTTTTTTTTTAGTTTTTTTTTTTTGCAAGGCAATGGGGTTAAGTGGCTTGCCCAAGGCACACAGCTAGATAATTATTAAGTGTCTGAGACCAGATTTGAACCCAGGTACTCCTGACTCCAAGGCCGGTGCTTTATCCACTACACCACCTAGCTGCCCCTGAGACTTCAGATTCTAAGAGAAACTTAGTTCAAGACAGAGAGAGAGGTAGAGAAGGCACAACTTTTTTAATGGAAGACAAGAGCTCCAAGAGCTAATCATTGAAAAATATAGAAATGTGTTTGGAGGACAGGGTATGTAAAGCTTTAAATGTCAAACAGTAGAGTTTTTTTTAATACTTTATCCCAGAGGATAAGGAGCCACTGGAGTTAAAAATTTTTTTTTTATTTATTTAAGGCAATGGGGTTAAGTTATTTGCCCAAGGTCACACAACTAGTCAATTAGTAAGTTTCTGAGGCTGGATTTGAACTCAGGTACTCCTGATTCCAGGGTCGGTGCTCTATCCACTGGGCCACCTAGATGTCCCCACTGGAGCTTTTTGAAATTGTGGCAACATAAAATCAATGTGGAGATATGGGATGAGTCTTGAGACAGACATGATATTTTCATGTTCTCAAATGCCTTCAATGAGGATGAACATGCCTCTAGGTCAGCTACCTTACTGATGGCAAATTCTTCAACTTGAAAAGGCTACAAGCCAAGACCAAAGTAGAGGGAGTATGGGTTCATTATCTTCTGTTTGCAGATGATTGTGCACTCAATCCAGACTCTGAAGCTGAGATGCAACAAAGTATGGATCAAATCTCTGCTGTTTGTTCTAATTTTTGGTCTAACAATCAATACCAAGAAAACCTATGAGCTCCATCAGCCAGCACCACACCATCCATATGTGGAACCATTGATAACAGCAAATGGAGAAGTTTTGAGTATTGTAGACAAGTTCACTTACTTTGGCACTGTCCTTTCCAAAGAGGTACACGTTGACAATGAGGTTGACACTTGCATTGCCAGAGCTAGCTCGGTATTTGGGAAGCTCTGAAAGAAAATATGGGAGGAAAGAGATATTAAACTAACTACCAAACTGAAGGTCTACACAACTTTTGTGTTACCCTCATTGCTCTATGTCTGTGACACCTGGACAGCCTACCAGCACCATGTCAGGAAACTGAATCGCTTCCATTTAAATTGTCTTAGGAAGATTCTGATGGTCACTTGGCAAGAAGAGATATCAGACACTGAGGTCCTTTCTTGAGCTAAACTGCCCAGAATTCCAACATTACTATAGAGAGTATAACTATGATGGACTGGACATATTGTTAGAAGGCCAGACATAATGCTTGGCAAAAAGACTGTTTTATGGAGAACTGACACAGGGCAAGTGCTCACAATGGGGTCAAAAGAAACAATATGGGGACACCCTGAAGGTCTCTCTTAAGAACTTTAGAATTAATTGTACAGCAAGGAAGACATTGCATGCTTTCATCTGTGAGGGTGTTGTGCTCTATGAGGAAATGTGACAAATAAGTTTAGAGTATGAACCTCAGGTCTTCACATGGACTATTTTGTGCCTGACCTGTGGTAAAGCATTCTGAGCTCATAGTGGTCTGATCAGTCAGTTCTGAAGCACTGTAAATTGTCTAGTGATGTCATTTTGGACTTCTTAGATGAGGAAAGAAAACAACCAGCAAGTCAACATTTTCAAGAAACTTTCTAGACACTGGAAAACTGACCAAAAAAAAATCCCTATCCTTAAGTAGCCTAGAGTGTAAGGATATGTAGCAAATATTCTGGACTTACTTTTTCAACTTCCAACTATGTGCAAATCAATATATAATTTGGAATTTTGGTTCTTGGGAGAATGGACTTCCTTGCAACTTCTCCTCCAGTGTTCTGGGGCTCTTTGGTTGAGATAGTAAGGCATTAGACTCTGTACTCTTGAAGGAAACATGCCAAGTCTGCTATATGGGCTTTATATCAAGGCTTTCAGAGAAAATATCCTATGAATGAAAATTCTTCAGGAAGGATTCTAGATGTTCAAGGATAAAATTCTTGAGTGCCTTGTGGGAGAAATAGAAGACCAATTTGGATAGATCACTGAGTGTAGAAAGCAATGTTTGATGAGGCTGGAAAAATAGATTGGGGCCAAGTTGAGAAGGATTGTAAAAGCCAAACAATTCCATTTCTGCTTTATCTGTAGCAATAGGGAGATTCTAGAGTGTATTGAGAAGGATATGGTTTGATATGGTCAGATCTGTGTTTAAAAAAAATTACTTCCACAGCAGCGTAGAAAATAGATTAGAGTGGAGAGACTTGAACCAGGAAGATCCATTAGAAAGCCACTATAATAATCCAGGTGAAAGGTGATCCCACCTAGACTAAGGTGACAATTCTGTGAGTAGTGAAAAGGGTTCAAAGGAGAGAGATGTTGCAGAGGTAGAAATGGTAAGATTTGACAACCTATTGAATAAATCTAGTGAGGGAGATTAAGGAGTTGTTGCTGAGGTTATGAACATGGAAAGCTAGGGGAAAGGTGGTGCCCTTAACAGAAATAGGAAAGTTTAGTAAAGGAGAAGGTTTTTTGAGGAAAGATAATGAGTTCTGATTTGGACACATAAAATTTGTGGTTACTGTGAGTTTGGAATATTTGATAGGTAATTGTTAATATAAGGATGACAATTCAGAAAGAAACTGGGAGTTACATGTATGAGTATGGTAACAAACCCTTATTAGTGGATGAGGTCACCAAGAGCAATTGGCATAATGGTATGATTCATATGAATATCATCATATCAGCCTTCAAGTTACTAGCTCTTACTAAGGTTTTTTTGCTCTCAGAATGTGAGTAAGGGCTAGGTTGCCTGGAGTAGAGCAGAGAAGACTTAGTTTTTAATTTTAGTTAAACTAAATGAGCATCCATTGCTTTGATCCTTTCAAGTTATACCCTTTCAAGCCCTATTTACTTCCTTTCAAACATTGATCTGAAGCTATTATTATGATCTGTCAGTCAATCAACTGTACCCAGAGGTGTGGCTTCACTAACAAAAGAGGTCTTAAAGCGAAGCTTGGGATTTCACTTCTATACCAGGAATGATGTAGAAGAGATTCCTCTTAAAGTACAACTCTTGAAGTTGCATGACTCAATTTCTGTTCTACTTCATTAATAGCAGGGAGTCCTTATCAGGAGATCTCCAAATCTTACTTGAGGGACATGCTGTTATGTGATTCTCTTGCTTGTGCTCTGACCAAGCCTTTACCCTAAAGGGTCCTCACTCCTAGTTCTTTCCAGAAGGCACAAATGATCTCCAGAAAAAAATGACAACTAGTTTTTTCATTCAGGACTTCCATATTTACTTCCCTTATGTTCACAATGGTCCTTGCAACTTTCTGTCTTTTCCAGCCTCATCAAATATTGCTTTCTACACTCAGTGATCTATCCAAATTGGTCTTCTATTTCTCCCACAAGGCACTCAAGAGTTTTATCCTTGAACATTTAGAATCCTTCCTGAAGAGTTTTCATTCATAGGATATTTTCTCTGAAAGCCTTGATATAAAGCCCATATAGCAGACTTGGCATGTTTCCTTCAAGAGTACAGAGTCTAATGCCTTACTATCTCAACCAAAGAGCCCCAGAACACTGGAGGAGAAGTTGCGAGGAAGTCCATTCTCCCAAGAACCAAAATTCCAAATTATATATTGATTTGCACATAGTTGGAAGTTGAAAAAGTAAGTCCAGAATATTTGCTACATATCCTTATACTCTAGGCTACTTAAGGATAGGGATTTTTTTTTGGTCAGTTTTCCAGTGTCTAGAAAGTTTCTTGAAAATGTTGACTTGCTGGTTGTTTTCTTTCCTCATCTAAGAAGTCCAAAATGACATCACTAGACAATTTACAATTTTCAAACATCCCTTAATACTAGTGTATTTATATATATATATATGTATATTTATGTATATATATATATTTATGTATATATATGTATATATATATATATATGTATATTTATGTATATATATATATTTATGTATATATATGTATATATATATCTGCACTTATCCAATGGATGTGTTTGTTGGTCAATATCTTAATGACTGTCATAGATACTTTATTTTTAAATTTAATTTAATTTTAGTTTTTTTAGTTTTTTTTTTTTTTTTTTTTTTTTTTTTGCAAGGCAATGGGGTTAAGTGGCTTGCCCAAGGCCACACAGCTAGGTAATTATTAAGTGTTTGAGGTCGGATTTGAACTCAGGTACTCCTGACTCCAGGGCCTGTGCTCTATCCACTGTGCCACCTAGCTGCCCCTCATAGATACTTTAAATGGTAATTATTTGATAATTAAAAAGATATATCCTTGAAAAAAATTGATGAAGCCTTCATATACTTTTTCACAGTGACTTTCTTTATGATTGTGCTGGGACGGTCAAATGCAAAATGAAGGATATCATATATGATTGTATAAATTTTATTTTAAAAAGCACCCTCAAATTAATATGATCATAATTTTAATCAAAAAATTAGTTAATAAATGCAATCATAAAAACTTTTAAAATATAATACAAATTAAACTTATTTTAATATTTTTGTTAAAATTTTCAAAATAAAGTCAGCATAAAACTTTTTTTCACTATTTACAACAAAATATTGACTTCTGTTTTAAGTAGATTCATTTAAAATTTTTTTTTTCCCCTTTCTCATTCCTATTTCTTACTTTCTGGTTTTCAAATTCATGACTCTACCCTGGACGTCAATCCTGTCTCCTTCCTGTTCAGCCCTCTTTTTAAAGTTCTGTTTTCTTATTAGATGTAAGTTTCTTGAGGGCAGAAACTGTCTTTCTTTTTGCTTGTATTTGTATCTCTAGCACTTAACCCTTTTGCTTTGCACATAGTAAACGTTTATTATTTACTTCTTATTCCTTTTCATTCTTCCTTTCTTTCTTCCCTTCATCCTTCTCTTCCTCCCTCCTTTTGTGCCTTCTTTCCTTTCTTTCATTCTTCCTTTCTTCCTTCCTCTTTTTCCTTATTTTCTCCCTTATCTTTGAATAAGGAAGACCTATTGTATACTCATATATTCAATGATTTTTTGATATCTCAGAGCTAACATTATAAATATTGATTATTGTATTCTGCTATTAATCAGTTATGTGTGATTGTTGCCCAACCTAATATATATATATGTATATATATATATATATAAATAAATTTTAAAGGGATTCTTATTTCTATTATTAAGATATAATTACCTTATTTGTTTATTATCCCCTCCTTGTGACAAACCATAAGTTGTTAGTTAAAAGTTTTACTGATGCCTCTTTTCTTTATATCACCTTTATTTCCACATATATCTTGTAACCAAGAAAAACAATTAAGTAAAAACAAAGTATATAATAACCCTATTTAACAATATATGTGTGGGGTGGCTAGGTGGCGCAGTGGATAAAGCACCAGCCCTGGAGTCAGGAGTACCTGGGTTCAAATCCGGTCTCAGACACTTAATAATTACCTAGCTGTGTGGCCTTGGGTAAGCCATTTAACCCCATTTGCCTTGCAAAAACCCCCTAAAAATATATGTATATATATATATATATATACGCATATATATATACATATATATACATATATATATAAAGCATTCTTATATCTGACTGAAATAGTGCTACCCATATATGAGAAAAGTGAATTATGTTTCATTATCCATTCTCAAGGATCATTGTTGGTTTTTCAATTATGTGATCTTTTAGTGATCTTGTCATTTACCTTGTAACAGTTGTGTATATTATTATTCCAGTTGCATTATTAACTCTACCTTTATTGATATAAACTTCTAATATTTTCTGAATTCTCATGTCATTTTTTCATTATACAATTATATTCTATTATATCAATCATACACCATGACTTGTTTAGCTCTTCTCCAATTGATTGGTAACCAAATTGTTCTAGTTTTTTGAGCTATGTAAAAATGTTGTTTGAATAGCAGCTGTCAATATTTATAGAAATCTATTCATTTCATTTCTCTGGTCAGAAGTTACCTAGTTCAATTGGTATTTGAACTGGTATCTTCTCATTTAAAATCTTCTACAGTATGACTTCACCCTAGATTCTTAGCTTTTGTCACATTATTCCCTTTGAAATGTTCTATAACAAAATCAAACTAGACTGTGTCCTATTTTAAATACATGCCCTGATCATTGTTTTGTTGGTTTTTTTTAGCCTCCAGGTCTTGTCCATGTAGTTTCTGTACCTAAATTCCTGTCCTTCCAAACCCAACTCAAATGTTACCATTTTGAGAAAATCTTTCCTTACCTTGGCAGTTACTAATGACTTTTGCAGACACCTCTCTTATGCTCTGGACATATATTATTTTATTTTTGCTTATGTAGAATATGTTCCTATTAAACTGTAAGGACTATGTTTTATCTAAATTTTGTATCTCTCCAAGTGCCAAATATAGTGTTCTGAAATTAGAAGATATTTGATAAAATGTTTGGAGAATTGAATTAAATTGCATTAAATTTGCCACATAAATGCAATGTTGCATTTGTGTCTTTAGCTATGCTTCTTCCCTACTAAATTTAAATCAGTTTTTAATTATTAAAACAAATAATTAAATGTGTTAGGTTATGTGCAAAACTACTTACCTATATGTGAATGGGTTGTTACTGAGAATCTAAAGTTCTTCAGTGAATAAAATGCATGAGCTTTAGTACATGGATTTTATAATGTCAATTTTACTTACTCAAAAATTACATTGTATTCCTTTCTGTGTTCTGAGTTATGTTCTCCTTAGGTTAGATATTAATATTTCACCATATCTGTTATCTAATTATTTTTTCCAGCAAAGGAGACTTTTTTTCTCAATTGCTATTTGAACTTTCAGTGTCACTGTTATGGTTCTCTATTGTTCCATTTTTGCAATCAAATCATTTCATAGGTTTTGCTTCCTTAATCATTAAAATTTTTAACTGCCCCCCTCCAAACAATGAGTTGACTTTTTTTTTCAAGTCTCAAATGCAAAAATAAACAAAACCTTAGTTATTTAATCCAAGGTTTGGAGAGAGTGGAAGAGGGAATGGTCCTCTTTATAAAGTCCTAAGAATAATAAAATAAATGAACATGTTCATTCGATAGCGTAACCAATGCTAGCCCTATGGTATAAAGTTCTCAACAATTCCTTCTTAACTAAGCACAGGTATATTTACACTTTATATTGTTCATTTTGCCCCGCTGCTTAGCAAAATAAAGCTTGTGCAACATTTTCTGAATCAATTTATCATCTCTTCAGGTCTGCCAGGCATTTTCTCATCATTAAGGAGTAACCAAAGCTTTGCACATAATCCCTGTCCCACTATGTTGCTTGATGGTTCTTCAAGCTGCAGATTCCTAGTGACTAATGAAGGGCAGTGAACTCATGTTTTCCATTGTCTCACCTTGCCCAACTGGAAGAAGTGAAGAAGGGGTTGAATGGTGAGGAGCAGAAGAATTAACAATACAATGTTGGATCATAATAGAGCTTTCAAATTGTATAGCACTTTTAACTTTTTGAAATACTTTTATAACTATTCTTTCATATTTTCCTCATGAAAGCAATCTTATATAGGATAGCCTAGGCAAGTAGTTGATAGATGAAGGAACCGAGGTCCCCCAGAGTCTCTTCCAATCTTCTGAATCTAGAAAACAAAACAAAATAAAACTGGAAGTTTCAATTGAACTGGACATATTGGAATAGACATCCAATGCAGTTTGTTTGCAGTGTGTGGTCATGGGCAATTAATTTCCACCTCTCTGAATGCAATCTCTATTTTTTTCCTTTTAAAGTTGGAGTTGGACTAAATGGCTACGCAAGTTCACAGTTCTCAAATCTATATTTTCCATGATTAAGTCTACATACTACTGATTATGGTATCAATTTGGAACATGAAGGACATAGGACAGAGAATCTAATTCAACCTCCCATTTTTACAAGTGAAATACTGAGGCCCAGAGAGGCAAAATGACTCATAGCTAATGGCAAAAATCATCCCAAGTATGGAGCTCTTTCCACCATCCTGATATCATGAAACAGAGGATTATAAGATCTAGATTGAGAAGGGACTTTAAAATGATCATCTTATACAATCTAATACAGAAAATACTTAAAGAATTCTTGTCTTAAAATTTGTCCAATTGTGTTTTGGAAGCAGTTTTCTTCAGTCAATTTTTGTGCTTCCTGCATACCTGTCATTACTTTTCCCAAATTTTCTACTTGCTTTTTAAAAATTCTTTTAAAGCTCTTTCACTAGAACTTTTTGGGTTTGAGACCAATTCATATTCTTATCTGGGGATTTTTCCAACATCGTATTGTGATCTTCCTTATAGACATAGTAACTTTCTATGGTAAGGACTTTTTTCTGTTTTTTGCTCATATTTAGCCTTGTTTGTGGTTTTTAAAATTATACTCTGTTCCTTGACCACAGGGGACACTGTCCAAAGATTCTTGTGAATCAGGCCAGGGACCTGCTCACAGAATTTGTGTGCTGGAACCTCAGGTGTTGGTGGCTTCCTCACTGTGCTGGAATCTAGTTGTACTGGCTTCCCTGGGGTTCTGTACTGGGACTGGAAGCTTCACAGTTGACTGCTGTGTTGCTTGCCTGCTGAACCGGGATCTAGGGGCCTCATGGTGTCTTCCCCTCCCTACCTCCATCTGCCTATGCTGGGCCATGCTCCCCCTATACCTGAGTGAAACAGACCATCCCTGAAGTCCTTCCAAGATATCTTAAGTTGAAAATATCTTCATTGTGTCTTTTTTTTGTGGTTTCTGTTGTTCTGGGTCCCATTTACAAGCTTGATTAACACTGTTTCTGTAGGAAGCTGAGGAGAGCTCAGGAAAGTTCCTTACTTCTCTCCACTATCTTGGCTGCACTTGACATAGGGCATTTTATTGTGTTAGGTGCTGGGAATATGAATAGAATAGATAGATAAAGAATTAGAGATAGAAAGAGAGATAGAGAGGATTGTGCATATACATATGTATGTATTCATGTATAATATATAGTTCTTGCCCTCAAGAAACTTATATTTTGAGGCTAACCCCTTAGTTTTACAAATGAGCAAATGGGACCAGGGAGATTGCTTTAGACCATATAAACATAAATGGCAGAGAAAAAATTTAAACCTCAGCTGTAACTATACATCTAGCATTCCATCTATTGTACCATGATATCAATCATGAAACAGATGAAGTAAGAATCTAAATAGCTTATATTAGAACATGCAAAGAATCTGTAATTTCTTGGTCTGGAAATTCTCTCCACCTATGCATTTGGAACCTATATACACATTAATACAAGTCCCAAGGAGAAACCTATGGCATATCAATGTTATGACATTCAACTTAAACAAAAGGTAAGATTTGAACCCAGATCTTTTTATTGGGGGGGGTTGCAAGGCAATGGGGTTAAGTGACTTGCCCAAGGTCACACTTGCCCATGGTCACACAATTATTAAGTGTCTGAGACTGGATTTCAACTCAGGGCTGGTATCCTATCCACTGGGCACCTAGCTGCTCCAGATCTTCCTAACTCCAAGCACAGCAACATGTAGAAATTGTATGAAAATGTAAACCTTAAAACAACAATAATTGACCATCTCATTACTCTTGTTTTCATCTTCCAGGTCCTGGTTAATTTCTTCCTCATCCTTTTGTTGTAAAGACTCAAACTCTGAAATAATTACATGAAATTAAGTCAGTAAATGGGGCCGGTGGGTGGTGCAGTAGATAGATTGTCCATCTGGAATCAGAAAGATTCCTTTTCCTGATTTCAAATCTGGTTTCAGACACTCCTTGTATGATCTTGGACAAGTCACTTAACTCTGTTTGTCTCAGTTGGAAATGACAAATCATACCAATATCTCTGCCAGGAAAACACCAAATGGTATCCCAAGGAATCAAATATGACTGAAAAACAACTGAAAGTTGTTGATATGTTAACATTTTAGATTTCTCTTTAGGACTCATGGAAGTCATTACCCTGTGTTTGGTTGTAAAAATCTCCCTATCTTGGCTGACCCCCTCCTTCCGTCCCTGTCTTCTAACAACTGCTCTAGCATTTTACATGTCAGTGTGTAACCTGACAAAGTGCAATGATACTTTACTGCTAGAAACTATTTTCTTATTACCTCTGGTCCCACCCACCCACTGTCAGAAGAAGAAACAGGGACAGGATTCTCTCTGAACTCTCTCTGCAGGACAAAACCAAAATAGATAATTTTCTTATGCTCACCTTCTTGGATATAAAAGTTTGATGCTTTAGGAAAGCACTATCCAGAATCCAGGGGAAGTCTGAGTGCATACGTGAAAGAGTTTATTAAAATTGTTTTTTTTTAGGTTTTTTGCAAGGCAAATGGGGTTAAGTGGCTTGCCCACACAGCTAGGTAATTATTAAATGTCTGAGACGGGATTTGAACCCAGGTACTCCTGATTCCAGGGCCGGTGCTTTATCCACTGTGCCACCTAGCTGCCCCTATTAAACTCTTACTATGCGTAAAGTATTTCTAAGAATATAAGAAGAATATAAATAGAAAATTAATAAACTTGTTCCTGCTATCAAGGACAATATGTAGTGTTTTAATGATTATGCCAGCATACCAAAATAATCCTGTAGAGGAAGGAATAAGGGATATAAATATTCTCCCATTTTTATATATGAGGAAAATGAAGTTTAGAGGAATTAAGTGACTTAGTCATTTTCACACAGCTGGTAAGTGTGACTACCAGGCCTTGAATCTAATTCTTCCAACCTTTAAATCTATTGCTCTTACCACAGAACACTCTAAATCACACAAAAAATAATAATCTCAGATTTATAATGCTATCTGTAAAATAATCATGAATTGGTAACAAGAAATTCTTTCATCTGAAGCAATAATAGGTGAGTATGAACATCCTCTCTGTCTTCTACCAACTTCCATGGTTGCTAGGGGCAGTTGTGTGTGCCTATGGCTAGGGAAGGGTGGTACAATTGCACCAGGGGAAAGGGATTCTCATTGCTGATAAAGTCTGACCCTAGCCCCCTAGAGCATTGAGGTAGAGGAAATAGACCCCTGGAAAAGAATAGTACAATGTTAGTATCTCTGTGCATAGAAAGGCAGGTATGGCTGCACATAGTGATGCTATAAGACAGAAATGTGGAGGATCCTGAGACAAGAAGTGGATGCAATCATCACCAATTGAATTCATTAATCAACAAGTATTTATTAAGTGCCTATTTTATACCAAAAATTGGGGATATAAATTGATTAAGTTGCCCTGGGAGGCAACTCATTTTAGTCCCTGCAAGTATAAATTTTATTTTTCCCATTTTTACTCTAAGTGAGAACTAATAAAGTTAAGTGACTAGGGTTCATATGAACTTCAGTGATTGTCAATATGAAAGCATCTTTCCATGGGGTGTACATTGAGTTCTCCCCCCTTAAAAAAAAGGAAAAAGGAACTAATTCTCCACTTTTCTACTATACGACTTAAAAAAAATAAAATGAGCAAAAGACGATGCTTTTCTACATCTGGAAATAACTGGCTACACTTGGGTGCCAGCTTTGTGGCAGACTTTTCCTAGTTTCCTTCTCAGCACCTGCATGAGGAGAGAAGTTTTAGCTTAGAATGGTGGTGGTGGTGGTGGTGGTGGTGGTGGTGGTATGTGTGTGTGTGTGTGTGTTCGCACACGCACATGTAACCACAGGAGTGACTGCTTGCCTGTCTTAACACATCTTTCCTAATAATGAGAACCTCTGGAAATCTCTTCCATGCTGCGTCATTTCTGCCTCATAAAATGCATCCATCTTTGTCAAGTCTCTTCCCTTCCTGCCACAGCTCTCTGGCCCTGGGAGGGTGGCCCTACTCACCCCCTTTCCTCCAGGATGCAGGAAATGCAAAGTTCAAAGCTTTCTCTGTCAATAGAAAGCCCTCCTAATCCAGTATAACATGATTATGTGACAGGTCGAGAAATACCAGGAACACTTGATTGTGGGTTGGGACTCCCTCCTTCTCAATATTTGTCTTTCTAAAAAACTGGCTTACCATTTCCTGGTTCAGCTTAAAGATGCTAACCCAAGTTTAAAACTATTAAAGGGCCAAAGGGTAACTGGCAGCTTTTGAATATTGGGAGGATGGGGGTGGTTATAATGAGATTGTGGTGGGGTACCTGACAGATAAACTGGGAAGATGACGTGGAGAGAAAAAAGGAAGGAGAAACCAAAAGTTACCTACCTACCTGTATGCATTCTTCTGAATTTCTATATTTTTATCAGGCTTGTTTCATTGTTCTAAAACAAATTCAATTTCCCCTATGTTAAAGCAGTGCTAAAGGGGACCATAAATCTTTATGGAGATTGAGGATTCACAGGAAAGCAAGGCTGATGTCTTTTCCATCTGTTTCAGGTTCTCAGCCTTATCTAGCTCAGCTGCCTTGTCTCTGTGGCTGTACACAAATATCATTCCACAAAAAAAGTCCTTTTGCCCGCTGCTGAGTGGCAGGTATAGGGTATCTATACTTTGTAAGCATTAAGGATGAGGGGGTGAGGAGAGGGTTATGTGAGAGTCCAAGCAGCAGACAAGCCCCCAAAGCCCGGCTGATTGACATCGTAAATCTATCTAGAAGGGTTGGATGAGGGGAGTCTGTCAGATTGACAGTGTAAATGTGTCACACACACACAGCCTGGGAGAGAGGAGCCTGGCGGCGGGTGGGAGAGCGCTGGCTGAGTGTCGGTCACACGGAGATTGAATTACAGCTGAATTAGATCAGAGCTGTGGGAAACAGCACCTCCTAAACACACACACACACACACACACACACACACACACACAAGTCGCCTAGGACGATATCTGCAGAGGGGAGGGCGACAGGGCAGCCCTGAGGGGGAGAATAGAAGCAGAAGCAAGGCACTAACTTAATTCCTGTAGACTACTCTCCAACATGCTTGTCAGAGCTGGTCGTCTCCAGGGTGGAAAAATGAACGACTTCATGGTGTCAGATCCAAGATGGGGTGGTCAGCAGTTAGTCTACACCGTCATGTGAGGGTAGTGGACATGACCCGAAGCATTATTAAGAGAGGACTGGAAAAGGCATGGAGCTTCCAGACCCACAGCTGTGGAAGTCAAACTCCAGAAGGGATTTTGGGGGGGCTTAACTGGTACCTTTAAGGTTTGATGTTTTATAGTGTTTCATGAATGTGCAATGTGAGATCTTAATGCCAGAACCAGGCTTTCTCTGGGAACCATCACCTTAATCCTCTTTCTTTGGTCAATAACCTGATGCCATGGAGGGGGACTCAGGAATGCCAATTTTTCCTGGGGAGGCATGGTCAGAGTAGAGAAGTGGGAGAAAGTCTCAGAATGAAAACAGAAACACTTGCAGTCCTATTAAAAAAGGGCAAGAAGTCCGCTGGCTTTGAAATGAATTTGCTCAGCAGGGGTGAGGGAGGCTTTTCCAGGAGACAGCGGGAAAGCGTTTGTTTTCTAAGCTGGCACCAGAGTGGCTCACAGCAAAGCAGCACACACTGCTTGGCATTCTGTGTGGAGGAGGGTCACTCAGCTCCTGGAGCCATCAAATGATCTCTTTTCTCTGTCACTCAGCAAGATTCTGGGGGCAGCCCGTCCTTCCAGTGGCTTTCACTGGACCAAGCAGGAAGCAACCCTCAAAACTCTGCATGATTTCCCTTTCTGGAATCTTTGGGGTCTGCACACTCCTTTGGGAGCCAGGGCAACTAGGATGAGGAAATGACCTATAAAGAGCAACACAAAGAATATGAGATTTTCATTATATGCTGTCCCACTCTCGACATGTCTCCTTTCTTTAGCCTTGCACTTTCTGTAGCTTTGCCTAACTTCTAGGGTCTAGTCCAGTCTAGTGACTGACCAAGACAACCTTAGCAAAAGGAATAATTAGCATTTGTTCTATAATGAAAGTCTAGACCACATTGGGGAGAATTCTGAGTTATATCTGAGGGCTCATAGTGTTAGACTTGTCATACCTCATAGAGACAATTATAATCTTGACAAGCATCGAAGTGTTTTGCTTGTATATACTACTGATGATACAAAGATTCCCCAAAGGCAAACTTCCTTTAGTCGTGGAATCTATGTCATTGACTCAGTTTAACTATCTGCTTGAAGAACAAAGCACAAGTTCAACAGGGACCAATAGAGGATAGCAAAAAAGTTGATCTCCTGACAAAGCAGGATTTCAACTGCAATCCATGTGAATGTATCGTACTTCCATGGAAAGAGGTCTCCCAGAGAGAGATCCACTGATTTATGACAAGACTTTATAGAGAACTAAAAGAAGATAGAGAGAAAAGAAGATTCAGTGCTCACCCTCCATGATAAACATCTCAATGGACATTTATATGTCAAGGGAGATGGACCAGATAGTGATTTTATTAGAAGAAGGAACTCCTACTGATCTGAATCAGAACTTTTTCTGCAACTTGTTAGTCTAGAGCTGCCTAGATCAGTAAGAGTTTAAGTGGCTTGTCTGAGGTCACAAATTCAGTATCTGTCAGAAGTGGAACTTGAATCCAAGTTTTCCTGGCATTGAGATTTAACTTTGCTTTTACTGGGCTGCTAAGTGGCACAGTGAGACGACTCTGCAATCAGGAAGACTCATCTTCCTGATTTCAAATCCAGCCTCAAGACACTTACTAGCTGCTGTGAGAATCTGAGCAAGTCATTTAACCTTGTTGCTCCAGTTTCCTATTGTGTAAAAGAAGCTGGAGAAGGAATTGGCAAATCACTGTAGTATCTCTGCCCAAAAAACCTCAATGGGGTCAAGACATGACTGAATGACAACAATAACAACTATATTTACTACATCATTTGTGCACATCATATGGAAAGAACAGAGATTCATCTGACTAGATAGGTATGAACTCTTTCTATTCCATGGCTCTAAAATTGGTAATGATATAGATTTCCTCATATTTCATAGAGGTTATTCTTGAATTAATGTTCTTAGTTTAAAAATTGTAGCACTTTTTTTAATCTGGAAAACAATGGAAACAATAGATTTCCATTGATTGTATAATGACTAAACAAATTGTGGTATATAAATACAATAGAATATTACTGTGCTATAAGAAGCAATGAAAATGAATGATTCAGAGAAGTTTGGGAAGATAAATGAACTGATATAAGGTAAAGTAATCAGAGCCAATAAGCCATTATACAAATGGCTTCAGTAATGCAAATAGAAAGAACATCAACCAAAAAATCCCAAATTGAATGCTTTATAGTTATGATAGCCAAATTTTTTTCTTGAAGAAAAGATGAGAAAACGTACTCTCTCCCTTCTTACCAGAGATGGTTCATGATAGGAGAACTGATGGATTAACTTAATTAATATATGTGGACTTATTTGACAAAACAGCTCTACCTGTAAGGTTCTCTCTCTCTCTCTCTCTCTCTCTCTCTCTCTCCCTCTCTCTGTCCTTCTGTCTCTCTCACAAATGAATATGAATGATTAAAAATAGAGGGGTTCTAAGTTTTCATCCATATTTCAGCCTACTCCCTCTATGATTTTAAACAATTGACTTAATGTTTCTGGTCTTCAGTTTTGCCATCTGTATAGGAAGATGGTAGGACTAGATCATCTCTAAGTCTAAAATCCTATTGCAAAAGGAAGAATTTTTTTGTCTCAGGGTTTACAGAAGCAAGCTTCCAACTGTGAACTCTCCAAACTCTAAGTATATTGTACCCAGAAGGACATTGGCAAACTGGAGCTTGTTCCATGGGATGGAGGAGGAACAGGAGGGAGAAGGAACTTGAAACTCTGTCATGTGAAGAATAGCTGAACAACAGTGAATGTTCAGTCTGAAAAAAGGTGACTTAGGAAAGGAGAGTTGTCTTTAAATATTTGAAGGTCTGTCATGTGGAAGAGGGATTAGATTTATTCTATGTGCAGAGGAGAGGCAGATTTCAGTTCAATTCAGGGAAGAATTCTTTAAAATCTAGAGTTGTCTAGCAATGGAACAGGCTGATTTATGGGGTGGAGGGTCCATCTTGAACTAGTGTTCAAGGCGAGTGCTTCACTTTTCATTGAAGATTTAGCAGGTGGGATTCCAACTTGGGGTGAGATATTGGATCTCTAATCTACTTTTTATCTCAATGTTTCTATGAGCCTATGATTACTTTAGGATGGAGAAATATTTAATTTAAAGGTGATCTATTATGATATTTCCCCATGTCAGAAGATTTTGGGTTAACCTAGATGATTCCTTAAGAATCTTTCTAATTTGATAGTACACTAATTCTATCTTTACCTGTCCTTAGAAGTGGTTGGGCAATACAATTAGATAGAGCACTGGACCTGGAATCAGGAAGATCTGAATTCAAATCTAGACCCTTGCCTCTACTTCACCAAATATAAAATGGGGATAACAATAGAACTTCCTTTTCTGGGTTGTTGTAAGGATCAAATGATGTAGTATTTACAAAGTACACAGTAGGTGTTTAATAAATTCTTGTTTCTTTCCTTATAGATCCTCTAAGCCCTAAAAATCCTATCTCAAAAGGAAGAATTTTTTTTAAAGTAGCAAGGGAAGAGTACTGCTAAGGGTGCAAGAGCCATTATATACAGTTACTTGCTCCACAGGCACTTTCATTCATGGATGATTTTTATTACTGCTATTAATTATTCAAACCAGATTGGTTTGAATTCTTAGTCATTTTCAAGGAAGAATAATGCATTTTGCACAATTCCCCAACACCTCAAGGAAGTTCCTACCCATCTATCTGGTTTTTAGATCACAATCTACAAGCAATAATCATATTATTACTAAATGGAAGGGGTCATTCCAGGTTAAGCAGGGTGCCATTTTTTTCTATGGAAACATTGAAATTTTTCATATTTACAAGAGAGCTCCCCCAGAAAATACACTGACTATATCTTTTATTATATTTAGGTGATCAGATATCGCTTGAAAATATATGGGTGCTGAGATCTGGTTGTTCAGTTTTCAATAGGAGCATTTACACTTCAAAAATTGTCAAATGCTACATATCAGGGCTTGATTATATTCTTTTGACTATTGTTTAGTCTTAGAAAGTGATGTAGAAAATAATTATAATACAGACCAAACTTAAAATTATGTCATGAGTACATTTTGCCTTCAAAGAATCAGTTGTTAAACATTTATCAGGATGTCCTTATTTTAATGCAAATTGTAATTCCACAGTTGAGATGTGTGCAAATTTGAATTATATGTAATGAATTTCCCCAATAATTCCATCTATCTGTAGGTAATATATATGAATATATATGTTATATGTATATATCTATATATATCTGTATCTATATCTATATCTATATCTATATCTATATCTATATCTATATATACCTATATGAATAGCTTTGAAATGTTTAGGCTCAAACCAAGACTTAATTTGCTTAATTTGTAAGTAAGCAAATCATTTAAAAAAAGTTATATAATAAAAAGAATATGTATGTCTATATGTAGGTGAATGTATGTGTGTGTGCAAAAGATCTGGGTTCAAATCTCAGTTGTGATTGTGCTCACTTATAAGGGTGCAAGAGTTTGAGATAAATCTCAAAGGAAATGAGGCATATTATTTCTTCATGTCTGGAATGTCCTTGCTATTCTTCTGCTGACCTGTTGAGGAATCAAGAGTTGGCCACTGCTGCTCTGCCTGGGAATGAGTAGGGAGAAACAGTAGGATTCAACAATATTAAATCCTTAAGTCAGGTAAAGGAGCAAAATTCATGTACTAACAATGACTATAGTCATCTCTTTAGATCTTATAGGTAACATGGAGAAAAAAATACTAAAACTTCACCAGATTATTGTAAGGAAAAGTCAGTATAAATCTGAAAGTACTATATATACTAGTTTTATATATACACATCTCTTTTTTCTATACATACACACACACAAATATAATTTTGTTAGCCATTCAGCTCATTTGTATGAAGATGGTGGTGGTTTTGGTGGTGCAAAGGATGGAATGCTGGGTCTGGAATCAAGAAGACTCCTCTTCTTGAGTTCAAATCTGATATCAGACTTGATACCCAGGGTTAACCCTGTTTACCTCAGTTTCCTCATTTGTAAAATGAGCTGGAGAAAGAAATGGCAAACCACTCCAGTATCTTTGCCAAGAAAACCCTAATTGGGGTCATGAAGAGTCAAATATGTTAAAAAAAAATCTGAATAGACCATTCAGCTCACTTGTGAGTAAGAACTTTTTCTCATTTCCAGATTTTCCATGTTTCCTTTTTTGTTGTTAAAACCAATTTGTGGTTAGAAAGAAATTCTGAAATGCAGATAGCTTTCAATTATCTGTGCTGTCTTCTAAGGATGGTCAAAAGTTGATTGCATGACATTCTCATAATTCACAGGAGTTGGAAAGGAGTAGGAGAATTTGGTTACGTTGAGACCCAGTACTGTAAGGCAGACATGGAATTTGAACCTGTGTTATCAGTAACTGCTTCTTTTCTGTCTGATTATTTCCTCTGTACTTTAGTGTTACAAACCAAGTTGTTTGCTTCCTTCCTTTGCAAGTAGAAAAAGATACTACTGAAATAGAGATGTGTTTTCTGTTTGCTCCCTGTGGTATGGCAGGCGTTCTCTGGAGTACTCTGTCCATCAACACAGACAGGCTGGTGACATCAGGAAACTCTGAGGATGCCCAGCTGTTTCATCTGTCCCAGATCACATAGCTCCTTATCCTTTCAGGAAGCCAAGGTTGGGGGTGGAAGGATCTTCCTTCTCACTGGGAAGAGTATAGAGAGGGTAACCTGAACAGGACAGTTTACCAAGATATGCTTTTCCTCCCAATCAGAGTAATACAAGTCTCAGAAACCTTTGTCTTTTGATATGCAAAATGATTCCATTTCCTTAACTGCTTCTTTACAAACTGAAGTCTACTTCAGTTCCTTTTTTTTTGGCTCCCTTCCTATTTTGCAGAAGTTGGATCCCTGTTAGAACTATAAAATGCATCCCAGGATTGGACAGATTTCCCTGGAGAAAATGTGCATTTTCTTTTCAATAGAAATCAAAAGCAAGATGATAGTCTTTATTCTTTGAAATATCTCTCTGTATTTCTAGTGAATTTGTAGTTAACTAGGATGTTGAATAAACCCTGAGTGGTATTTTTTAGGCATGGACTAAACAGTGTGATTGAGGGGAAAGAATTTTGGAATTGGAATCAGTAGAACCTGTCTCTGTCAACCCAGTGACTATCTGACCAGGATCTTTCTTAGCCTGTTTCCTTATTTCTTATGGGAGTGAGATCAAATGAGCTAGTATATGAGAAAGTGCTTTGTAACCTATAAAAGGCTATACAAATGTAAGGTGAGTTAATACTAGGTGAACAAAAGACTTTGTAATGCAAGTTGTACAGATGGGAGTAATTACTTTGATTTTCAAGAACTAAGGCATCTATTTTTTTGGGAACTTTCAGCTAATAGGACCCCAAAGAAGCACCTTGAAGCCTTATCTACATGACCCAAAAAACAGTGGTCAATGCTTTGAAAGAAAGTGGTCAAACTTGTTTGACATAATAAAGGAAAAAAAATCTGGATGATGGAGTGATCTAATTTTCACTCTTACCAGTTGTGTTGGCATGGCAACTGTACATTTAGTTTTGTCTCTACAGATGTCCAGAATCATAAACATTATAAACAATAAAGTTTTAGGAGTATGACCTATTGAACTGTTATTACACTTATTGGGAGATGGCATTAAGCAACACATAGCTCTCTTTATTGCCTGGCAAAGAAGACAACTCTGTCTGTAACTCTTTAAAATAGAAGCTACTCTTTGTAGTGTAAAGGAACAAACATGGGAAGTGTCTAGCTCATTCAAATTTTGTACATTAATTTCTCAAGATCAAACCAGACTGTTAAGATTTGAGTTTGATGGACTTGGAAGGGGGTAGCCTCAGGATATATGTATATACACATATCTCTCTCTCTATATATAGCTGTATCTTTGCAGCAAGTTCCCAGGAGATCAATAGTTACATCTTTGCATAGACCTCTCCCTCAATAATGTAAACAATGCACAGCAGGATATTCTTTCTGATAAAGCAAATGTTGATAAAGCACAATGGCAGCAAGAAGAGGACATTCCAGATATCTTTGTCTTTTGCCCTTTTCTTCTCAGGAGCTCTGAGTATGGGAGAGACTAGTTTTAGGAGATTCTGAATAATAAGATTGAAGATTTATGCTGGGAGACAGTTACCATTCTGCTCCCCCAAACCTTGATTATTAATAAATGAAATTAATTAATTATTATGAGTAATGTCCTAACTATTCTAGGTAATCTAAAAAACTTAACTCTCAACTCCTAGTGATAAACTGGAAGAATATTTGACTTTAAATCAAAAAAGTTTACGGTCTCACCAACTTATTAGCTAAATGACTAGTTAGGTTACTTAATGGCTGAGTGTCTCAGTTTCTTTATCTGTAAAATGGATTTTAAGGTTGTTAAGGGGAATCATTTGAGATTGTGTCTATAAAGCATGTTGTAATGATTCATGTGTTGTTATTTCCAGTTTACATAGTGAGTAAGCAGGTAAAAAAGGGAACTTTTCTAACATAGGTAATAAAAAAAATAAAACGGCTGCGACTAAACCAAGGTCTACCTATAGGTATCTGTGTAGTCAAGAATGAGAAAGAGCAGAAGATACCTGGAAGCTTGAGGGTTTCGTTTTTGTAGGATGTCCAGGTTCTAAAATAAATCATGACTCCCCTATAGGAAACCATCAGTACAAAAGTATATACCAATTCTTGAATGACTGAAACCACCAATACTTGACATTTTCCTTTCTATCAGAAGACAGTAGTACATGAGCAGAAAGGAAAGTTCAGTGGTCAATATAGTAAACCAGGTCCATGAAGCTTTGACTCATATTAACCCCTTTTTTTCTCTGACTGAGTTTTCATCATCCTCATCATTATGGAGGCAGCATGATATAGTAGATTTCATATTGGACAAGGTTTCAGTAGATCAGAGTTTGAGTCTCAGGCTTTCACTTCTTAAGAATGCACTTTCACTGTATACATGGGAATTATTATTGTTGGTGAATTCCTAAACCCAGAGGTTCATAAATCAAGAGGCAAGGTTAGATGATAAAAACTGAAAATAGTATCAGCCTATGGATTGTTGCCAGGTAGATGGCGTGTATCTGAACATAGAAAGACAGGCACACAGAAATAGTGTTTTATACTATGCCATCATCAAGTCCAAGGAGCCAATCATGTGAGGTTGTTCAGCCTCTTTCCTCATTTTGGAGATTCAGTAATAGGGACTGCATGTCAGGTGATTATGGGGAGAATGTGTTACCTTTGGAATTGAAATTTATTAACTTTAAGGTTTTAGGAATTGTCACAGATTCAGGTTTGTTTCAGTGGGAATGTTTTCTCTGTATTTAAAAACCTCACCAGCATATCCTATTGGGACAGATCTCTAAGATAATAGACATCTCCTTCAAAATAGAAATGAGTAATTATTCTGTCCTGGCCAGCCTGAGGGTTTCTAGTCAACCTTATAGCTGTTTCTTTGATTTCTAGGGTTACTTTTCCTGGGGAGATGTTTTTGCAAAACTTGGTCTTTCTACTACGGTCAAACATTCATTAGGGGGCTTATGCACACCAAATTCATCCAAAGGTGAACCTATTATGAATTACTTACAGTTGCTTGGAAAAGGAGGTTTGGGAGTATTTTCTCAACCTATTAACATTGTACCCAATGGCATAAACCGTCATCTTTCCTTCTTTATCAAGAGAGTCTACCATGCATAAAAACACAAACAGGGAAAGCATGACTCTCAACAAATTCCTAATCTAGTTTGATTTTCTTGTCCTCTCAGGGCTGTGGGGATCAGCTCAAGAAATAGGAGTTGCTGGCTCCTGGCCTGAGAGCTCAGGCACAGCCTGTGTTAGTTGAAACCTTGTAGTGGTATCTTCCTTGTTCGGAAGGAAATGACACTCTGATTCAAGAATACTTGTTCCAACTGGATCCTCCACTGACTTGAAGGTAATATGGTCTGGTCTGTGTCAGAAACCCATCTACATCAGGTTCCCATTAGCTCAGCCAGAGGCTCTAGTGGTTCACACCATGACATGGTAACAATTAAGTCATTTGCTACTGGTTCTTACCCTGAGGTACTACTTACTTTCTTCCTTACTGATGTGAGTCAAACCCCACTGATTTCCTCCAAGCTTGATTTCCTGCAGATTCTCGTTATTTCATGTTTAATCTTCTGGGACTGCCTATTAGACCACACAAATTGTAACAATCTCTCTAACAGACTGATTTCCAGATCTCAGAAGTGTTGAGGCAGAAGAATGTAGCCCATTGAAACAGGAGAATCCCTCTGCCTTTAACCAACTGTTCAGCACACAATGAAAAGTCAGTTCATAGAAAAATAAGCTATAGAAATCAGAAATTAAACAAATTTCTAATATCATACAAGAACTGTACCCTTCCTAAAACACTTCCTTTTTTATATACTAGTACATTTTGGTGGGGGAGAATTGTCAAGAATTTAATTCATTTTAAGGAAGTCTTATCATACAATGAGCTTGCACAAAAGGGCGAGAATGTGACAGATGCACAGAACATTAATTTAGCACTATGTGTCCATCAGATATGTATTGATTGAGTCTTTCATTTTCTTCACAGGAAGGATGAGTTAACCATGTGCCTTCCCCAGGGACTGTTGTTGGATTGTTGTTGATGGAGGAATTTCCCACATGGAAATTCTTTAACTTTTTATATATGTATAGTTTTCAAAGTTCTTTCACATACTTTTTATATCAACTGAGGGATAGATTTTGTTATTAATTGTGAAAAGAGTCCCTGGAAAGTCTAATTGTGCTGAGATATTAAGAAAAAGCAATGAATAAAAATTACATAAGATATAAAGGAATGCATAGGTTGAAATCTGCACTCTTGGAGGGATTTATCACTTTGGTGAGTCTATGAATTCATAGAAATGTATATTTAACATCAAACATTCCTACAGACTTTACCCATGAGGGCAGTCACTTGGAAAACTTAAGGAGCTCAATTCCTCCCCTACTGGTCCAGTGGGATGGGCTTATTCAGCATCACCCCAAGTTCCAAGATCCTTCCTAATCCTGACCTTGAAGTTGGAGGAGATGACTTTTGAAAGGATGAAAGAGAGAAATGCTGGAGAGGATCTATTACAGGTGACTATAAAAAGAGCCATCAAAATTGACTGGGATTGTCACGGTGTTACCAGAGCAATGATTTCTGATTAAGACATGACGGGTTTTATCTGAGTATCATTTCCCACCTGGCTGTACTCCTTTGGACGTCATCAGTATTCTAAAGAATTTCTCATTTGTAAGATATCAATCCTAAAACTCATACCTTTTCAATACTCCCTGCTGCTGGGGTCCTTCCCTTCTCTGATTGGGGGGCGGGGTGTGGAGGGTGGACAGTATGAGCTTCTCCTGGATCCTCCATCTAAGGAGGGCACTTGGGATAGCTGTGTCTCATCATTTCCCACCTGGCTGTAGACCATGGATTTCATCATACCCAGGCACAGCCTGTGTTAGTTGAAACCTTTCTCCCTTTTCAATTTTTTTTTAATGTGTGGTCTTTATTAAATCTTGAACTTCTTAAGGGCAGGGTCAATTTTTGCCTACTATAAGGCAGATATGCATAGTAAGTGGTCCATAAATGTTTACTGACTGACAGAGTTTGAATTATGGATTAAATGAAATCTGTACTACTGAACAAGCAAGAATGAAGGGAAGGAAATGACATCTCCTTTCTTTTGACTTTCTCTCCTGGAAAAAGCCTCATTTCTTTATTTGAGACCTTGTGCCAGGTCAGACTCTTTCTTTCCCATTCTACATTCTTGAATGGGGATAGGAATTGTCCTTGGATAGCATAGAAAGTAAGTCTAATGTCTTTTCTTATGACATTCCTTCAAATATTTTAAGGCCATGTCTAAGAGTTCTGGAATTTTCTCTTGTTCTGTTTAAACTTTAGTTTTTTCAACCATTCTTCACATAAAATGCCAAATTTTCTCACCATCTTGATTGCCTTCCCTTGGCTGTGCTCAGTTTTTTCAATATGATATTCCCAACCTAGTCTGACTAATAATAGACTTTTACAGTATTTTATGGTGTCTAGGGCAGAATATAGTGGGAGGTTCTTTTAGCAACTTCCCAAGCAAAAGGATAATAGAATATTGAGCACACAGGTTTAAGTCACTTTGTCCCCCATTTTACAGGTTAGGAACCCCAAGTCTAGAGTGCTGAAGTGGTTTACTCCAGGTTCCACAGATTCCTAGCAAATAAATAAATGATGGAGTTGAAATTTTGGCCCAGATTCTTTTGATTCCAGACCCAGTAATCTTTATTCTAGACCACATTACTTTAAATCATTTGGCTTAAAAGATTTCTGGTTAAGATGATGCTGTTGGTGGAGTCATAAATCCAGGTGATATGGAAAACCAAGATATAAAAAGACATAAAAATAATTAAATAATGATGAAGAAATAAAAAGAGAGATGACAGTGAATTCTGTTATCTCATCTAGGACTACACAAAAAGAGAGTTAGAAGCTTTCAGGCACTGAGAAGGGCACTGCCAAAGAAGACGTCAGGAATGTAGGTAAGCAAGTTGGGAATCTGCCAGCTCTCTGACTAGGGTTGGTCTAGGGCACCTGAAACTTGCCAAACTCTGTTCCCAGGGGTTCAAGAACCCTGGAGTGCTGGGAGGGGGAAGTTCAGGGGGGTTAGAAATCCACAGTGCTCTGATTGTTCTTGGATACAGGTCTGTACTGACCAGATGGTGCCAGAGAGGCGAGAAGTCCACAGCACTCTGACCTGATATGTTGTAGAGAGCCTGAAGATCACAGTACTCTGACCCTGGATTATCTAAGAGAATTGAAATCTGTCAATTCAGAGATAGGAACCCAGGAAATCCAAGTCAAAACCAAAAAGGGCGTAAGAACAGGAGCCATTGCACAATGAACAATTTAAGATTTTTTTTAAAATTTCACAGAAACCCAACTATATTTAAATAACAATATGACAAAATTAGTAGAAGTTTAACTTTGACAGTAACTTAGATTGTGTTCTATTATTACTTGATCACAGAAGGACAAAAGTTTTGTTGTGACTATCTTCCTCCTCTTAGCTCTTTATTCTATATCTAAATTGATAAAAACATTAAATTTAATTTCCTCCAAATTCCATTAAAACAATTTAATTTTTTTAATGTTTTGACTTCCAAATTCTATTTCTCCTTCCCTCTCCTTCCTCCCTAAGATGAAAAGCAATCTGATATGTGTTATATATGTTCAGTCATATAAAATATTTCTATTTAGTCATTTTTCATAAAAATGCTTGAATAAAAGAAAAAAATGAAAGAAATTGAAAAATAACATGCTTCAGTATGAATTCAAATAATATCAGTTATTTCTCTGGAGACAGTATACTTCATCATTAGAGTTATTTGAATTGGATCATTTTATTGCAGAGAATAGTTAAATCATTCACAGTTCTTCATCATACAATATTGTCATTACTGTTCACAAGGCTCTTCTGGTTCTGCTCCCTTCGCTTAACATTAGTTCATGTAAGTCTTTCCAGGATTTTTCTGAAAGTATCCTGCTAATCATTTCTTAAAGCACAACAGTTCTCCATCATAATCCTATTTCACAACATGTCTAGTCAATTCTCCAATTGATAGGAATCCCTTTGCTTTCCAATTCTAAGCCACTACAAAAAGTGCTTTTATAAATATTTTTGTAAAAATAGGCTCTTTCCCACTTTGTTGATGTCTTTGGCATGTAGACCTAGCAGTGATATTGTTGGATCAATAAATTGATAAAATTATTAAAGGTTATGAGTAGATAGTTCTCAATAAAAAGGAAAATTAAGCTATCAACAATCATAAAAATGCTTTAAAATACTAATAACAAGAAATGCAAATTAAAACAACTGTGATTTTTCCATCTCATACTCATTAGTGTGATACAGATGATAAAAGGGAAAATAATAAAATAAATAAATAGTAACTCCTAAAGTCACTAAACTGCTTGTCCCAGTGATATCATTGCTAAGAATTTGCCCCCAACGACATTAAAAAAGAAAAAGATCCATAAGTAGAAAAATATTCTGAATAATACTTTTTGTCATAGCAAAGAAGTAAAGTAGTATTCATCATGATTGTAATGAAATGTCATTTGCCATAACAAATGGCAAAAGAGATAAGGAAAAACTCAGACTTGTAGGAAGCAATGCAGAGTGAAGTAAGAAAAACCAAGAGAATAATTAATAGGATGATAATAATATTGTAAAAATAAAACTTTAGAAGACTTAAGAACCCTGATCAATGAAGCGATCAATCATGATTCCAGAGAACTGAAGATGAAGCAAGCTCCTCAACTTCTGACTGAGAGGTTTTTGTTTCTAGATGTGGAATGAGACATTTTTGAAAGCATACAAAATAAGAATCTATTCTATATAAGTATGCTTATTTGTTGCCTTGGAGAGTTAATTTCTTTTTCTTTTGGGGGAGAATTAAGAGAAGATAAGGGAGATGATAGTGATAACTCAAAAAGCAAAGAACATTACTGAAGGATTTTTAAAGCTTCAAGGAAAAAAAGAAATTTGAAAGAAGACAAAAAAGTGGAAGAGCTTTGAAAATAAGTTCTTTGTGATAGAGTTTGGAGGTTCATGTTGATATTGTCAAGTTCAGAATAACAACAAAAATTTTAATGTCCTAAGTCCTTGAAACAAATTTTAGTCTAATGTTGGTTTTTCCCTCACATTTGTTTTCTTCTCTCTTCTTAGATGATCATCCCTCTTTTCTTGAATATTTCTCCCTCCTAAAACAAAAAAAACCCAATTAACTCTCCTTGGCAACAAATAAGCATGCCCAAGCAAAATAGATCCACACTTTAGGTATGTCCAAAATATATATCTCATTGGAAATTCATATTTAAATAAACTTTTTTGGTGTTTATTAAGTTTGTTTAATTTTAGAAAATATTTTTAATGGGAGCTGATATAAATTTTATTTCTTTGTTTTAAATAAAAAATCTTTGATACTTTAGTATAGCAAAATGTCAAAATTTAAACTTAAGGGGAGAGAGAGTCAATCATTTTGAGCACTTGTGAATTCCTATATAGAAAAAACATTTTCACGTCATCCCTCTGTAATAATGATTTTGAGGTGGTTCATTCACTAAGGCAAGACTTTAAAATGATTTAGAAAACCAAATAGATCACAATATGCCCATCTGAGTGTTGTCTTTCCTAGAAATAATCCTAGTTGAATATATATATATATATATATATATATACATATATATATGTATTTTTATTTTAATGATGCTATCCAGATTCAAAATAATTTGGGAATCTTTTCTTTAGGAATTGCCTTCTGTTTTAGTTTATTAATCCCATTAGAAAATCACTATCATTTTTCTTTATGGTCACTCTGCTTTTCTGTTTTATTTATTTATTTATTTTTGCAAGTCAATGGGGTTAAGTGACTTGCCCAGGATCAAGCAGCTAGGTAATTATTAAGTGTCTGAGATCAAATTTGAACTCAGGTCCTCCTGATTCCAGGGCTGGTACTCTATTCACTACACCATCTAGCTGCCCTAACCCTGCTTTTTCTGAAGTCATCCTTCTGGCTGACTTATTCAACATGATTAGCTACAGATAATATTTAGCTATTTCCAATATTTAAATGCTTCATTCAAAGATGAAAATTTGACATTATTGAAGCTAATAGAATAAAAGACTTTAGAATTGGATGGGGTTGTGATAGTCTTAGAGTCATTCAGTCACTCACTCTTCTGCCCATTTCTTCTAAAATAGAAGCCAGGAAGGACTTGAATGCCCATGATTCAAATATATGATACTGTAGAACCTGATCCAATAACCTTTATCATAATTCTTATGATGAAAATATACACTATGTGAGATTTACTAGAAGTCAGGTCATAGCCCCATGAATGATCTCTATTCTCCCATTTTCAGAGAATGAGGAAATTAGTGCAGGACTTGGGAATGATATATATGTAGGTGACTTGGTCAAGGGATGGAATTCATCAGATGAGGGCCAGGTAAATATGTATTCTCCTTGATACTTGTGAATATGATTAAAAGGATGTTAGACTTCAAGTGAGAGAGATGAAATTGCCCACACAGATTAGCCAAGTCAGGTACCACAAGATGTAGTTGATATGTGGTAAAATGTGAGGAGCTCCTTACCAGTAACCTAAAGAAAGCAATGTTCATGAATAGGGAAATAAAACTTATGGCCTCAGTTATTTATGGTCAAAAAGGAAGACAAGCTAGAGACCTTCATGCAAGGAAATAATTTTGGCTTAATGGAAGATAAATCTGGTTTCATCCATGACACTTGGGAAGATATGACTTATGGATATAATTTGTCAATAAGAATATAAAGTATTCTATAGGATTGGATTAAAATTCAGTGAAGTAGCATCATACATTAAGAAGATATGTTCATCTAAGGAAATCCATGAACTGATAAGAGAGAAGCATGATGGAATGTACACATGAGAATGACATTTGAGAGAGGATCAATGAAGAGGAAAACAATTGATATTACTGTAGGAGCATATAACCAAGTAATCTGAGGAGATTAGTGGTACAGTGGATATAGGACTGGACTTAAAGTCAATATGATTAGAGTTTGAATTCTACCTAAAACATATACTAGCTGCATGATTTTGGCAAGTCACCGTTTAGTGACTCTTCCCACTTGTTTCCTCATCTGTAACATAGGATTCATTCACAGATAAAATTAATTCACTTATCTCTCAGGGTTTTTTGTGAGGATCAAATTAAAGAATATATGCAAATTACTTTGGTAAAATTTAAATTTCTAGATAATTCTTAATACTTGGAACTGGAGAGAGCCTAGCTTAAAGGGAGGAAATTCTCTGAACTACATTTTTTAAAGTATTTTTTCAATGAACAAAAATCCCATCCTTTCAATCCCCCTGATCTATTAAAAAAAATCCCAAAGAAACCACTATCCCTTCTCTTTTCTCACAAAGCCAAAGCTTTAGTTCAGGTTTTTGAACCCTCTATGTTAGACTATTTCAATAGTCTCCTTATTGGTTTTTCAGCTTTTCTTTCTTCAGTTATCCAGTATACATTTGCTAAGTAGATATTTCTAATATATACTTCTTACCAAATCATTCACTTCCTCAAAAATCTTTAGCTTTTTGTTGCCTTTATGATTAAATGCAAAAAGGTCAGTCTGGCATTTAAAATCATCTATAGGGGTGGCTATGTGGTGCAGTGGACAGAGCACTGGCCCTGGAGTCAGGAGTACCTGAGTTCAAATCCAGCCTCAGCCACTCAATTACCTAGTTGTGTGGCCTTGGGCAAGCCACTTAACCCCATTGCCTTGCAAAAAAAACCCCAACAACCCTAAAATCATCTATAATCTGTCACTTTCCATACTCATTACACATTATTTCTCTTTGCATAATTTAAATCCCAGTCAAATAGCCCACTCTGTTCCTTGAACTTGAAATTCCATCTCCATCTCTTTGTGAGCCCTTATGACCTAGTGTTGTCTATCCCTAACAATTGGGAGAAATTAGAGGTTTTGACCTTTATAGAAGGCTGTTTAAAAGCAGGTACTATTCTTTCTTGAGTTTGAATCTAGGGTCTCTTGGTTATTCTATCTTGGCTGTAATTACAATATTTCCTCATTATTATCTTTTTCTTCCTTATTTCTTTATTCCATCCCAATCATCAATCCTTAATGTCCCATGAAGAACACCACATCTAATGCAATGGATGCTTCAGTCAGAGCCTAAGAGTTCAGATAAAGAAGAATTCTAATAAAAAATGCACTTTTTAATCTCCCGACCTAAAAAAGGCAATATGAAAACTTCCTTGTTATTGTTCAGAGGGGCCATAGGGTGGGTAGCAGTCCTGTCATAGTCTTTGCAATGTCTCACAATATCTAGCTTGGTATAAAATTAACACCTAATAAATAATAGTTGCATGAAATAGTAAGAAAATTGATTTACATTATGAGGCTAGGTGTTGCAGTAGATAGAATGGAAGTCAAGAAGACCTGAGTTTGAATTATGACTCAGTTACTAGCTATGACCCTGGGCAAATTACTTAAGAGGGTTTCAATTTCCTTCCACTAATTTGGGAATAATGATAGCATCTATATCCCAGAATTTTTATGAAGATCAAATGAGTTAACATATATAAAATGTTTGCAAATGTAAAAGGACTATATAAATACTAGTTATTGTTAGTAGTATTATTATTATCTTTATGCATTGTTTTTAGAGTTTAAAGGGAATTTACTTTCATTATCTCCTCTAATCCTTATAAAAATCAAGGAAATTAGGCAGTATAAATATCATTATTATCATTTATAAATAAGGAAGCTGAAGCTCAATAAAGAATCTTGCCTAATGTCACACAGCCAGCAAATGACAAAAGTTTTGATTTGAACACAGGCCTTTTGACTCTAAATCTACTTACCCCTCCTCCCCCTACCCTTTATTAAAGACAGGCAGCTAGAAAAGATTGTTTCAGATAGGATATTTAGGAAATAATTAAATCTTAAATTAATAATTAAATAATTAATGAAATAATGAAAGTAAATTTCAACTTTTAGAAAAGAAAGGGAAATAATGTCTCAGATTTCTTGTTACTTCACTATATAACTTTAAACAAGTCATTTGACCTTTTGGGGGTCTCAGCTTTCTCATATATCCAGTGGAGGAGTAGTACCATATGATGTTTCAGATCTTGTCCATCATATTCTGAGTCTTATTTTTCTCCCACGAGTAATTATAAGTCAAGCTGTAGATGACATTCCCTAAGACTTTGAGAAATGGGTTACTAGGATGAATCTTATTTATTAATTGGTCTTATTCAAGTCCACAGTGATTGATTAAAATGAAGATCTCAGAAGTTCTTTCTGGTCATCTGTTTAGCCTTTTGAGTTTTGCTAGTCTTTTTTCAGAGCTTTGGTTAGGGATAGGCAAAAACAAAGGATTTAAAAAATTTTTTTTTTTTAGGTTTTTGCAAGGCAAATAGGGTTAAGTGGCTTGCCCAAGGCCACACAGCTAGGTAATTATTAAGTGTCTGAGGCTGGATTTGCACTCAGGTACTCCTGACTCCAGGGCCGTGTTCTATCCACTTACCACTTAGCCTCCCCTTTAATATTATTTTTTAAAAAAAGATATTTTAATGCCTGAAAATTCTGCTTTCTACAGTAGGTAGATATTTTATGACATAATATTTCATGTGTTAGAAGGAAGGCTCCAAATCTCTGGTGGACAGTCACACATGAGGGTGCATTTTTTCTGTCTTTGCCTCAGGCACACAAATGCCTCTTTCCTCATTTGATCCTGTCCAGCTTTCCAACTCTTTATGAGATCCATCTGGCATACTAGATGTAGCCTTGGGCATTTAAATGGCAAAAGCCCTTGGGTGAAAGGGAGAGAGTACTGAAAACAGCCATTAAGGTACAGGGGAACTATAGACACTGATTTATGAGGAAAGATTTAAAGACATTAAATATATAGAGCTTGGTTAGGTGATGTTAAAGAAAGGACATGGCATCAAGCTGCAAATATTTGAAGGATAGGACCACCTGGAAATGAGAACAATTTACCATGGGATGTGGAGTAGAGATTAGGGCAAATACAATAGTATAGAGAAAATCAAAACATAAAATGTATAATGGAAAGAATAATCATAAATAGAATTTATTTTGTACTATTCTTTCTTATTTATATCTGTAGGGATGAGAAGCAGCCTCATTTCTTGGGATCTGATATAACCCTAGAAAGTATGTTTTTAAGACAAGGGTGAAACAAATGAGCAAATAGTTTCAGTTTGAGTTTTCCACAGTATTCTATTTTTTTCTTTTTATTTTAATTTCATTTTTCCTATTAGATGTAAAGCTAGTTTTTTTTAAGACATTGAATTCTATGTTTTTTTTTACCTCCCTCCCTTCCTTCCTTCCCCTCCCCCATGACAGTGAGGCATCTGATATAGGTCTGTACCCTATTTTCAATGAATTTTATCTTATTACCATAATATTGTGAGTCTATTTTAAAATGGACTTCTCTGTACACATCTCCAAGATGCTCTATTTGACTTTTATATAAAAATCTGCCAAAAAAAGACAATAAGAGAAATGTTCTACAACCAAATAGGTTATTTTTCATACATAATATACTTTTCCCAAGGAGATAATGTTTCTATAGTATACATGTAAGTCTAGTAGGATTTTAGAACATATATTGAACAAGTAAATTTTGCTTGTTCTGAATCTGTAATTTTATCAGTGTAGGCAATTTCTGTGCAACTTAGTCTTTGAAGAGCTTACCCCAAACATCAAGAAATAAAGAGAATAGTCTATGGTCACATAGCTAGGAGTTTTCAGAGGTAAGACTCAAACTCAGATCTTCCTAACCTCGACAAGCCATTTTAACTACTATTGTTTCTTGAGTAAGTGGTTATTTTTTTTATAATAATAATCTTGATTCAATTATTATCATATTACCAGTGGATATCTAAGCCACAACTGTATATAGGTCTGGTCATACAAGGAAGGTGGTCACCTTCATGGTGGTATTTGAAAAATATCCAGCAAAATTCTCTCTTTCCCAAATTCTTCTCCTTTGTCTAATTGACAAAATTCCACAATTAGATAGAATTGAAAGGTACTCCATCTATTCCTTAAAGATAAGGATACTAACTTGTCTAAAATTGCAAAGTGATTCATCTAAAGTTGCAAAGACAGAGACAGAAATTAAACTGCACGCAGATTTTTTTTGCCTTTAACACGTGTAAGCATTCATTTAAACATTTTAATTTTAATTTTTAATTTATATAATAAAACAAGTAGTTCCATAACATAGTATAATAAAATAAATGATTGTACATAAAATTATAAATCTATTAAACAACTTGCTATAATAATAAAGTTATGCAACTTCTTCCCCTCACTTTTCCCTCCTTTTCTCCCCCTGCCCAAGAGATGACTACCATTAGACACAAATATGTGCATGTATGCATATATATACATATATACACACAGTCAATAAGTATTTATTAAGCACCTACTTATTAAAATAACTAAATACTGGGGTTCCAAAGAAAGATAAAAAATAGTCCCTGTCCTCAAGGATCTCACAATCTTTTTTGGGGGGTGGGAGACACCATGTAAAAACTATGTAAAAACAAGATAAATATAGAATATGTTAATGTTAATTAATATGTTAATCTCTGAGGGACCAACCATGAAAGAAGAAAAGGATTGTTAAATGCAGAAAGCACAACCCTAAGATAATACAAATGAATAGAAATGGGGGAAGGCATATCAAATTCAGGAAGCATCTCCTACCTTGCTCCAGGATGGCTGGAATTTATAGTTCAATGTGGAGGGGAGTAATGGGAAATGAAACTGGAAAGTTAGGTTGGAGACCAAATGTGGAAAGCCTTTAATAGAAGTCTGAGGGATTTCCTGGTAGAGTGATATGAATGACCATTCTCTTTGGGAAGAACAATTCTCTAGTTGATTTGCTAAGTTAAACCACCTGGATGAAAACTCAGTTAAGTTCCAGAATATTTATTTAATACTTTGTTTTGAATCTGGCTGATATTCTCAAAAATCATGGGATTTGGGTTCTGGATGACAGTGCAGAAGCAGCTGTCTAACTGTTCACTTGGAAGATGTTCCAATAAAAAAGAGGAAGAGGAATGGCAGATTGTTAGGGGGGAAAGGGTATGTGAAGTTGTGTTAAATTCATATGTTAAGATTGGGTATTACTGAAAGGATGGGATAGATTGATTTCCTACTCCTGAATATGATGGCACTGCCCCTCTGGGATAATGCCATACTTCCCATCCAAGGGATCCCAGCACCTGCTTTGAAGGCCACAATTATAGATCATAGGGAATCAATAAAGAGATATACATACATACATACATATTAATCACCCCAAGGTGGGGAAAACATGAAAAAATAGTGAAAAATTGTATGCTTTCATCATTTAGACTCCAGAAGTTCTATCTCTAGAATTGAATAACATTTTTTATCATGAGTCTTTTGGAATCCTGGAGCATTGTGTTGGGTTTTTTTTTGTTTTTAGGTTTTTGCAAGGCAATGGGGTTAAGTGGTTTGCCCAAGGCCACACAGCTAGGTAATTATTAAATGTCTGAGACCAGATTTGAACTCAGGTACTCCTGACTCCAGGGCCAGTGCTTTATCCACTGCACCACCTAGCCACTCCAGAGCTTTGTATTGTTGAGAACAGCTAAGTCATTCATAGTTGATCATCATATGAAATTACTGTTACTGTGTATAATATTCTCCTCAATTCATTTTGCATCAGTTCATTTAAGTCTTTCCAGGTTTTTCTGAGATTAGCCAGCTTATCATTTTGTATAGTACAATAGTATTTCATTACAATCAAATACCACTACATGTTCAGCCATTCCCTAATTAATAGATATTTCCTCAATTTGCAATTTTTTTTGCCATTACAAAAAGAGCTGACAAAAATATTTTTGTACAGATAGGTTCCCTCCCCACCTTTATAAATATTTTTGGGATACAGACTCAGTGCCACTAAAGATTTTTTTGATCAGGGAACTAAAGTTTAGGGAAATTATATGTATATGTATATATAATATATATATATATATATAATAACTATATAAAGGGTGAATTAGGGAAGAAAATGGAAGCAAGTGATTTCAAAGGTATATGAGCTAGAACAAAGACTGTGATCTGTGAGTGAATAAAGAAGGATAGATACAAAATATGTTGTGGAAGTAATATCAACAAGGCTTTCCCTCATTCGTGAGGGAAAGAAACAGAGTAAAACACCAAGGTTTCTATACTGAATGACTGAGAGAATGATGGGGTCGTCACCAAAAACAGGGAATTTGGGAATAAGGAAAACTTTTGGAGACTAATTCACCAACAGACAACTAGTCAAGAGTAAGCTTTTCTCAAAAATGATCAGGATAGATTCATTGAAGTAGTGGGAAGAAAGAATGGAGACAGTATCAAGGACAAGTTTTGTCTTCATAGGGGAAAGCTAGGAGGTGCAGATAGAGCACTGACCTTGGAGTTAGGACTCCAGCTTAAGATGCTTTCTACTTCTTAACTGTGTGACTTTGGGCAAGTCATTTAGCTCTGATTGTCTCACATCCAGGGTCATCTTCAGTCATCCTGATTCATACCTGACCATTGGATCCAGATGACTCCAGAGGAGAAAGTGAGGCAGGTGTTTTAGCACATCACCCCTCACTCAAATCCAGTTCTCTTGCTTATTATGGCATTACCTTCTTGATTGAATGATCTTCTTTTAGAACAAAGGCCAACCATCATCATCATCACTGTCACCATCATCATCACATATAAGGGAGTTCTCAAGTGTGATCTCCTTAATCACCTCAGGTCCATGCCCAGATGAGATAATCTATAAGTGAAATACTTGTGACATTTACCATCACTCAGTAAGTTTAAGTTTAAACTTTTGAGGATTTTTTGTTTGTTTAACTTTCAAAATGTTGCACTTATGATTTAAATTTATGTCTGTTCTATTTGTGCTGCCATCCGGTGGTAGCAGTATGTCATATTATACTCTGAAACCTGGCCTTTGAGACAAGTCACAGGCAATTTTCTTGATCTAGAAATAATTATTAATTTCCTTTTTTTTTGGTTTAAAAGGTAAAGAACGTTTAATAAAAATAAACATAGAGCTAGTCAGCAAAGTTGCTATTCTTTAACAACAGTGTTTAATAGAAAATAAATATTTAAGGTACAATTCTTTTACTTTTCCCATTAGTTCTTAACTTTTCCATCATCAATTTGTAATAACCTCTGGCAAAAAGTTGACTGAGGGGCGGCTAGGTGGTGCAGTGGATAGAGCACTGGCCCTGGAGTCAAGAGTACCTGATTTCAAATCCTGCCTCAGACACTTAATAATTACCTATCTGTGTGGGCAAGCCACTTAACCCCATTGCCTTGCAAAAAAAAAAACCCTTAAAAAAAAGTTGACTGAACACAAAGCCGTTGAGATACATAATTTTTACTAAAGTGCAGTTAACCCAGCATGGGAGGGGGCAGAAGTCTTTTTATATTGTTAAAGTTTTGAGGAACTTGAGGAGAGAGAAGGACTAGATAGAGGCTGTCTCATGGAGGCACTACAACCTATGGCAGCAGGTGGCTACCTCATTTGCTGTTCCCTTCTTCAAGCGCCACAAGAGTTGACTTCTAAACTAATAAGTGCAAAAATTTGTGAATTTATTTGAAGCTCCTGGATAGGGGAAGAAAGTCACAAGGAAAGAGCAGTTTCATTACCACCCCTGCCTTACTATTGCTTGTTTTTTTTTTTAATTTTATTGAATATATTTTACATGATTGCACAAAGGCTTACTGTTTTAGGAAATTTTTAGGAAAGGGGGAGAAGAGGGAGGAAGGGAGAAAAAATTGGACTCAAATAAAAATATTTTCTTTACTTGTAATTGAAAAAAATACTATTTAAAATTCTAATAAAGAAACTGTGTGATGATTTAATATTATTTCTCACAAAGATCTATAGTTAATACTGTCCTTATGTTGCTTAGTATCCCTTTGTTTGTGGCATTAGGTTACTATTGGAACCATGTGCAGGGTTAGGAAGCTTAACCCCCCAACCCACAAGACACTTCCAAGAGCAGAATTGTTATTTATGAGGAATTATTGTATAAATCTATCTTGTAGACTTGAACCTAAGAGTAACTGAATTTTAGAATTTTATTTTAAACTCATTCTACCTTTTTTAAAGAGCCCTTCCTGTTGTGTTTCTTCTTAACCTTAAGAGTTACTTGGCAATGAAGTTATCTCTGGGTTGCTTTTATCTTGGTATTTAATTCTAAGTTTTCTCTGTGTTAGTTTTAGCTTACAACCTTGGCCATTAGAATCAGTTCAAAGGAAAACATTTGCCTTTCTGGTATCTTAATGTAAGATGACTTACTTTCTCTCTCACATTATAATAGCCGGAAGAATGGAATTTAAAAGTTCATGTATTTTAAGGGACATCAGGGATCATTTAGAAGATTACTTTTCAAATCTGTTGTTTGTCTGGAGGAAGAATGAATTTACAAACAGTTGCAATGAACTTACCTCATGGACAACTGAACATGAATTGCTTTTGTTAAATTTTCAAAAGGACAAAGTCCTTTATAATAGAGGAAAATATTGTAAATACCAAGATTGAATAGAAATGTTTACAGGGAGAATAATAGGTTTCTACACTGTGCTGGAATGTTAGGTGGTGGTTGTCTTGTCCTGCTTAGTGCCCTTGTCCCCAGACCCACCAAATAGCAAATACAAACCTTAGCTTATTGGGTGGCTAATATCATTGCATGGAACCGATTTGTGAGAAGAAAGGAAATCCCATTCCCTTTCTCTGCTTCCTCCAGTATGCACATAATCCCATTGCTTCACTAGCATTTATTTTCCCCATAAGTGCTTTGAAGAATTGTACTGCTGATGCTCTGTTTTTCCTTGTAAGACAGGAGAATGTCCTTTGGAGCTGAGGGGGGTTGAGATGCTGTTCTGCCCCAAGCTACAGTCCTTTCTGCTGTGGTGATAAAGACCCGGGTCATTGTCTTTGAATCAAGGTATACTTATCCTTTTTGGTTTGTTTGTTTGTTTTGCAAGGCAATGGGGTTAAGTGACTTGTCCAAAGGCACATAACTAGGTATTTATTGTCTGAGGCAGGATTTGAGTTGAAATCCTTCAGACTCCACTCCACTGCGCCACCTAGCTGCCCTTCCTTTTGGAGATTTATGTGGTAAAGTAGGTAGATGTCTGATGGCAGGTCCTTGAAAGATGTTAGAAATATCAAACCTGTTTTACCTTAATCCCTCAAACCTACTGATGTTTTCCATCTCAGATCCAACTTTTCATCTTGCCCTTCCCCACTGCTACCTCCCATAGTGACTCTGTTCACTTTTCATTGTAAGATCGTGTAGTTATCTCATGCACTCTTACAACAGCTGCTTCCTTTACACTGAGTGGAATCATTTAATAGTTTCAGAATGGGTACTTCTCTTATAAGAGCCAAATCGATAAAAGACTCATGTGCGGTCAAAATTATTTTTACGTGTATATATCTTTATTTAAGTTTTGTTAATGTTTATTTTCTATTTAAACTGATTGACCTAAATCTTCCTTAAGTGACTTAAGTACAAAAAACGATGGGAAGAGAGCCTAATGAGTTCAACATAAGGACAAATAAGTGAGTTTAATGTCATGACTCAGTTCATTTAGTTGTTTCCTTTCTTCTTTGCATGTTGAGGCATGAGCAGGCTTACTCAGGGGAAAAACATTTTAAAAAATGAATGACTAAAATACTTTGTTACTTTCTCTTATTATTCTTCCTACAATAAAGATTCCCTGAAGGACAATAGTCATTTTCCTAACTTTTTCCAAACTTGTTAGAAACTTAATCAAGAGTTCCTTGTTTTCTCTCCCCTACCCCCAAGGGGGTATTTTGTGAGCATCATTTCCATTGCCTGGTATTCGCTGGACAAGCGCCACTTCGTTCCTTTCCCTAGGCACTCCCACCCCCCTGGGAAGGCAGCAAAGGAGGGAGTTAAGGGAAGGGTGGAATGAAAAACCCCGGAGAATTCTTCAGCCTGCCTGGATCCCTACAGGAAGTGATCTTTTTGCTTTTCGGCCAGACACACGCCTCCCAGCGAGCCAGCAGCTCTAACTAATTAGCACACGTGATGGGAATTGGAAACAAAGTAGCAAACAATAGTAGCGTGGGAACACAGTATAAACTGCAATTACAGCAGTTCCCTTTCTCCCTCTCCTCCCCCCGCTTCAAAAATCAATGAAAAAATAATCAACAAGCGGACCTGGAGCAGCATGGGAAACTGCACAAACCACATACTGTTTGGGGGTGAACATCAGGTCCAGCCTGCCAAGCTAAGCCGTTATTTTCAGTCCCATCCCTCAAGTATGTCGGAGAAGCTTCTTTCCATTTTGTTAAGCATTTGGGACACAATAGGGGGAAAAATGTGTTTAGGGAATCTCAGCACTTGCCAGGTCACAGGGGAGGTCAGCAATCTTTTGTTGGGGGAGAGGGAGAGAAGAAAGAGGGCAATCAAATCTCCAACTTGAGACAGCTTACAAGCACATGTCCCATGCTGTCAGGACCATAGGCCCCAGTGTGACATTTGCAGCTTCTTGTCCCGATGCCAAGCCGAATACACTTGGTTTACATTATATATGTGAGAAGTGGTCACCTCCCTCCCTGAAGAACCCTGCTTTCAGTGGGCTACTGGAAGGGAGCTATTGTAGGGGATGAAATACACTGGCAGTAGTCTCTTAACAAGAGCTACAATCATCCCTAAGCTGGACTCATGATAGCCTAGGTTGATATTCATTCATAAGATTAGCATTTTAGTTTAAAAGGATATTTCAAGTTTGCAGGATGAAATCCTTAAGAAAGTCGCTGTTGACTTTAGAGAATGGCCTCTTATTTGTTTCCTTCTGGCAGCTTCATGAGGGAAGTTATATAGTTTAAGATATATATTAAGAAAAAATTTTTTTGACCTTACAGCTAATAGTTTTTCCTATCTGTTACAGGGCTGGCTTATAAATATGGTGTTTAGTTTTAAATGGTGATTCAACAAAGTCAAAAAATTGCACAAGTTAAAAGCAATTTTAACATTGTCACTTTTAAATGAGCTTTTCAAAGTTCTGGTAATTTATTTTGTAAAAATATATTATAAAAAATAGCCTTGGAAATCCAGATTTTTGCCATTTGCTATACTTGTTTGACTTTTGGTAAGTTATTCTTCCTCCCTAGTCCTTGGTTTCTTCAAGGGGAAATTTCAGGGGCTTATAATCAACATCTTCTAAAGTCATTGATAGCTTTAAATCTAGGATCCTATGTCTAAAATGTAAATCTTCAAAAATCTTAATTTTATTGCTATATTTTATTTTTTTAATTGAAATTCAAAATATACCCCCCTCTTCTCACTTAGCTTTCGAATTGTGCTGGTTAAAAAAAAGATTTTTCCAAGTGGGGAAATTGTAGGAAACAATTGTAGAAAAAAATTATAGGGAAAAAAGTAGGAAAACATTAAAATTATTATGGTTCTCATATACACTTTTTAAATTCCATTCCACATCAATTCATATAAGTTTCTTGTGTTGTTTTTGATTTCATATTCATCATTTCTTATAGAGGTAGAATGGAAGAGTGGGTGGGGAAAAGAGGGAAGTGGGGGAAGATAGGCAAAGAGGAAGAGATGGGGGATGGTTCAGGCCCTCTCCCTGTCATTTCTTATGGTACAGTAATATTACTTATAGTCATATACTGTCATTTGTTTATTCATAATTCAATGGTTCATATACTTTATTTCCAATTATTTGTTACCACCAAAGGAGTTACTGTGCATATTTTGATGTATATGGAACTTTTTCTTGTCTTATAACTTCTTTGGGTTATATGCTTAGTAGAAGAATCTTGGGATCAAAGATATGGACATTTTGCTCATTTTTTTTAAACCCACACTACAAATCCACATTGCTTTTCAGATTGGTTAGAAGTTTGGGATAAATTTATCAATCCACTTTTTTTTTCTTTTTTGTCAGGCCCAGATCAACAAAGACTTTTGCTTATGAGGAAGAAATCCCATTGTTTATCTCACAGCTTCAAGCTTCCAGCATCCTAGTATAGGCTAATGATGATGAACATAAGGTTGCATTTTGTTATTCTTGTTTTGTGAAAAACCAAATGACATTTTATTTTTTCCCAGTTACATGTAAAAATAATTTTAACTATTAATTTTTAAAAGTTTTGAGTTCCAATTTTCCCCTCTTTTTCTCCCTTTTACCCTCTCTGAGATTTTAAACAATTTAATATAGGTTATACGTGTGCAATCAGAAGCTAAATATTATTGAATAAATATGAATCCCTAAAAAAGTTGTATGGAGGAAAATAAAATTGTACCGAATCACTTTCAAAATATTCCAAAAAGTTTTAAGGACCTGAACTATGTAGGCATTTGACTTCCATTGGCACAATTTTCACATTTCCTCCTTCCTTCCCCATACTTTCATACTGAATTGTGGAAAATATTGGAGATAGATAATCATATGAGTATCTTGATTCTAGTTCTACTGTTACCCTTAGCAATACTCACTATGTTGTATCTAGCCCATCATTCTAGTCTGTATTAATCTTTTTGGATATTGCTTCTGTCTCTTCTAACTTCTAATCAATAATACATTTAACAAGCGTGACATCTTTGTCATTGAATTGCCTTGAACATAGAAGATATTAATAGATATTATTTAAACAATTGTTGAGCTGATAAGTTTTTCATATAATATAGAGGATTGCAGTACTCTATAAGAAATCTCCTTCCATGTTCACACTGATCCATGAAAAACTTCATTTTTCAGGTGAAGAAACTGACTATTTGTGTTAAATTATTCAATGATTTTGAAGTGTACTTACCTATACTATAGTCTATATCTTTCTATTTCATGCGAGAGTTTGTCAAATTTCTCATGGAAATCTAGGTATCTCCATCTATTGTATTTTTATGATCTATATCAGTCTAGGAATCTTTTTTTAAAAAGTGAGGTTAATCTATCATAACTTTTTCTCATGCTGGAAAAATGATAATACTTTTTCTTTCCAAGTGGTCTTAGATCATTTATTTGATGATGATGATGTTTTTCCTTCATTCTTGAAGAAGACAATTACATCAGAGAGGTGAGGCCATGTTATGCACATGAATTGGATTTGACTTAGCTATGCTAAGTCATCAGCCTCACTTTCTTCTCCAGAGTCATCAGGATCCTGTGGTCAGATATGACCAGAGATGCCTCTGGATATGAGGCATCTAAGTTAAGTGATTTGACTAAGGTCACATAGCTAATAAATTTCAAGTATCTGAAGCTGGATTGGAGCTCTTGTCCTCCTGACCACAAGGTCAGTGTCCTATCTACTGTACCACCTCACTGCCCATCCACTAATAATCCATTCAATGTTTTCTAAAATTGGTACACAATTTGTGTCTCTCCTGAAATACTTCTCCCATTCTCTAAGATTCCTCATTGACACCTCAGGTGGTATTTATCTAAATTTAACAAGTGTTACTCTAAATACTCAATCTTTCTGAATCTTTTTCTTTTTGTTCACTCTTATAACTCAGCCAGTTACCAAAAAGGGCAATATTGTAGAGAAGTCTGCAATCTCTGTCTCAGTTTCATTTTAGGATTTAATCCTAAGTCTACTCCAACCTGGATCACTCTGATTTGAGTCTTTATCTTCTATAAACTAGGAAAGAATCTTTATTACTTGGTTGCATTTTGAAGGAGAAGGATATATTAACCTACCCACTTATACCATGGAATATATCAATTAACCAAGTAAATAAAAATAGAGAATTTATAGTTATATTTTACTTTTCCATTCAGCTTTAGGACTTAAATATTATTATTACAGGAGAAAAAGGTCTAGCCAGCCACTGAAGTCCCAGCTCATGGTACAAATATCTCCAATAAATATAGGATGAAACCGAGAGCCCTGAAGCCCCAGGCCAGGTAAATATTAATTAATTTTCCCCTTTCCTACCCCAGACATTGAGCAGCCAGTTATTCCTTTAAATTAACCCTGTCTTTTGTCCAGAAAGAGTAGCACTTTGCCTAGAAATACCTCTACTGTAAACTATATTTGCTGTTTAAAACAGAAAAATAAGTGTATTATGTAGAGGGGTGGATTATTCAGGGAAACCAATGTTTTATGATTCTCTTCCCAAAAGGTGAATGTATTCAAGAAAAATAAGGAGCAAGGAATTATAGGGAAGTAAATATCATATTTACAAAGATTTTTTTTAGGAACCAGAAGTCATGGACAGAACATTGTAGTCATTCTTCATTTAGAATAACAATTGGCAATTGTAAAATTAATAGTAAATCTGTAAAAATTCAGAATCAAAGTTTCTGTGCCTTCTGCAGGTAATTGACTTTGCTCTCCTACAGGTATCTTTATATAGGTAACTTTTATAGGTATCGTGGAAACAAGATTCATTGATGCACTTGTCAACTCTGGCCCTTGCATTTACAAAATCATTTTTGAAGTTGGGGTAAAATAATGTAATTAATTAGTCTCAGGAAGAATGCAATCCACAGCACGTGAGAATTGGACTTTCTTTGCCCCAGTATAACTTGCACTTGATAAAGAAGTAGCTAAACTGTATGAAAGTCAATTTATCATTTTTTAAAAAAATGAGTCAATTGATTTGTCTTACATTGCAGTGGTCTAGTCCCATTCAAGCATGGGTACCACCACGTTGCCCATCCTACCCAATTGTTACAACATAGCTATGTTCCTGTGACTTGTCTTTATGTAATGTGCCTGTTATTCTGAGACTTTGCTTTTCTGCCAAGAATTATTGAATATGACCCTGCATCTTCAAAAACATCAGCTGGCAGGGAAATGTTACTCTGGTTTGTGTCGTCCAAACCCAGAGTTATTTTCCTGGAGCCAAAGTGTTTGATCAGGTTTCAAGTTTATTTAGCTATAAGCATACATTCTCGTTTATAGGAAACTACTCTCATAATAACAGCTATAATGTTTCTGTTTACATGACTGACTGCAGATCACCAAAAGGGTGGGTTACCATGTAGCATATGAAAAATTCAGAGAGTAGTTTGTATTTATAGCACTAGAAAGGGGAAAAATTGCCTCCCATTCTAACCTAGTTATTTGACAAATTCAGAAATGACTGTCATAATCTTTCATTTATGTCAATGTAGTACTTTCCTTTAGCAAAGATAACTACTCAGAAATCCACTATATAGAATGATAAAAGCAAATGTATATTTTGTTTGTCAGAGTGAAGGGAACTAACATTTTAATGTGGATAAAAGGGAAAATCCACAGGTGATGTTTTCATACCTTTCTTAGCTTGCTCATTTGTATGTAGTACATTAGTAAAACCTAAAATTGATGGGTGAATTTATACATGTATGTATCACAGTTCAAAACAGAAATCCATTTGAGAAGGCCCTAGAGGAATAAGGTCTCTCTGTGGTTTGATAATTACTATATATTACATGATCATATTATTATTATTATTATTATTAAATGTATGTCAGCTTTAAATTACCTTCCTTTTGTAGATTTAAAGAATAGTCTTATTTTGGTTTTTTGTTTTTTACAAGCTCATTTAATTGATTTTAAGCAGTTTAAAAGAATTTCATTTATCAAATTAGAAACAATATGCTCAATTCTTTAGTGCCATATAATAGATGTTACTGAGGTGAATCCATTTTTAAAAAGCAGTAACTTTTAACAGCAATAGGTTTAACTTTCTTGCACTGAACAGGACAATACCCACCTAAAAAAATCCCAAAGCAAAATCACATAAATTGGAAACTCAAACAATATCATGGTCTGGAGAATGACAAAATATATCTCAAACTCCAATGTATATCTATTTGGCTTATTTGGCTATTAAAAAAAGTGAAAAGGGAAAAAGACTTGCCATTTTCTTGCACTCTCATAAGAAACATAATTGAAGACAAAACTGTTTATATTGCATTTGAAATATTCCTTTTATTTTCTTGATCACAGTGGACAACTGACTTTATAAACACAAGGTGGGATCTTCTACTAACTGTGTAAAGTCAAGTCAGTTAACTTCTCTTGGCCTCAATTTCTTTATTTGAGAAGAGAAGGTTTTGCCTTCCCAGGTCCTTCCCAACTCCAAATCTATGATGCTAGGGTGAGACTAAATTCTTGATTTAACTTTGATTCATCACTGGCCTTTACTATCCTCTGTCAACTGATTTACTGATTTTTCCTCAGATTATTTCCCATCTCTTCCTTTCCTTCTACATTTACTGCAGGCAGGTTATAATCCTCTCTAGACTGACCTAATGTAAAATCTCCTAATCTTCACATTACTACCACCAGCACCAACCATTCTAGGTTGTGTCTTTTTATATGTTGCTTTATCCATGCTAGCCTCACAAACCAATGATAAAGATCTAAAAATTTCACTCTTTGTTTCTGAGCCTTAAATAGATGACAGAGACCTTTTGTCAAGATCCTACTCAGTCTTTCCTCTCTCTGAAGGAAAATTTACTTAATGTTACTTTCATTGTATCATCCTGTTACCAATCTCTTTCAGGTGACACTTTAACCTGAATCCTACTCCATATCACAAGGCCCTGTGCTTTCCTTCAATTATTTAAGAAACTGCAGGAATCCCAGTTCTTCCAGGAAGCCTTTCCTATCGCCATCAGAATTCAAAGTAACAAATGTCCCTTGGCCTGATTCTGCCTAAACACTGAATTTTTCATGATTCTTCCACTCAACACCTGACAAAATAATCTTATTTCACTGAGTATACATTGATTGTATGGTTTCCAGACTGAACTTTTCAAGAATATAAAGAATATAAAAATTTTCTAAGGAAGGTAAAATAGATCATCCTTCAGCAGACTTAGAGAAAGGAAATATTCATCTTTTTATGATACAAACCCTTTGTCCTTGTGGAATCAGAAAATGTGAATAAGGCAGAAAACCCAAAAGACCTTATTTTTTATGGTCAATGTTTATTATGAGATATAGCATGAAAGTTCAGAAAAGCAATGAATTTGAAGTCAGAAGACTTGGGGGTCAAGCACACCTCTACCGTTTACTGGACATGTGATGTTAATGAACCTTTCTGAATCTTTATTTATTCACTTGTAAAACTGAAATAATAGATAATATTTGTGCCAACTAGCTTACAGGACTGCTGTGGGGATTGAATGAGATGGTATATGGAGTGTGCTTATTAAAGCACTTTATAAACTGTGAGCTGGACCAATTGTCCTGATCTGTGTCTTGCCACTGGATTCCAATGACTTTGGAAGAGAGAATGATACTGATGACTTTACATAGTTATGTCTAACTTAAATCCAATTCAATTGCAAGTCAAGACATCACCCTCCTGATATCAGGAGAACCTCTTAAGAACCAATAGCAAACTGGGGCTCATATGCTTGAGGACAAGAACTGGTTTTTGTTGTCTCTTTAGCTCCAGTCTTACCTTGAATATATGTAGTAGACTTTTTAAAAATTTGGTGAATTGGATTGGATTTCCAAGATTTCACCTCTAATTAGTTGTAAAGCTGGCACTAGAAATTCAGTTTTTCTTGATGTCTAGTCGCATATCAGTTTCTGACATATGCCTTATTTAACTGACTAAAACTTAATGATTTATATAATTATAATTATCAGTGAGGATTAAGATATAAGGAATAAGATGTCTGTTGGTCAGTCAAAAACATTTATTTAAAACTCATGTGATTAATAGCTAGAAACTATATTAAGTACTAGGAATACAAAGAAAGGCAAAAGATATTCCTTGACCTCAAGGAGCTCATAGTCTAATGTAAACAATTGCTAATAAGTTAGATTAAAGTATTAAAAATGCTTCAAGCAAATTTTAGGATGAAATTATGAATTTATTGTTGATTATAAACAAAAAATATTAAGTAGATAAAGTTGACTATCCCATTTTAAAAAGACCAAAAAAATGAGACGGTTTCTTTCTTTCTCCTTTTTTTTTTACTTTTTATACCTACTTTTTAGAAGTTTTTAAAACCATTTTCCTCCCCATCAATTACTATCTTATTGCTGTCAATCTCATTTGTCTAGAGTTCTTTACTTCTAATTTTTTCCCTTCTAATCAGCTGTAGAATAGAAAACTAGAAAAACAGTATTATTAAAGCTATTACTAAGAAAATGGTAATTATACCTTGAACAAAGATGTAAAAGCACATGAATTTCAGGGAATGGTATAGGGGGAATATGATGCATTTTTGAGTGAGAGAAATTGGGATCAGCAAATCTTGACTCTACCATTTTATTATCTGTAAAACCTTGGAAAAGCCATTTAATCTCTCTTGGCCTCAGTTCCTCATCTGTAAAATTAATGAATTGGACTAGATGACTTCTATGGTCCTTTCTGGCTCTTAGCCTATGAAATTCCTTTATTTTCTTAAAAAAAAGAATAAACTGCATGCAAAGGAAAAAAAGACTCTATAGATGCTATGGAAAATGTTAGGAGAACACACAAGCAATGCCAGGATAGGAAAAAAGATTTTTGTGTATGGGAAAGCAGTTTCTGAAACAAAGCTGGTTTAAATTAAATCCAAACACATTTTCAACTAATTTCAACTAATTGAAAATATTTGCAGGTATCCTTAACCTAGGATGAATGAACATAAAAATTTTTTGATAGCTATATTTCCAAAAAATTGATTTCCTTTATAATTCTATATATTTTATTTTATGTATTTAAAAATATTCTGAGGAGAGGTCCATAGGCCTCACCAGACTAATAGGGGTGGGGCAAGTCCAACCCATAAAACAAAGTTATGAACATTTATAACTAGGGAAACTTTGGTCAGGATAGGAAATTTAAGAAACTTTAAACATTCTTAGATTTCCTTGTTGCAAGCATAAAAACAAACCACTTAGAACCAGGTGTGAAAGGGCTTTGAGAGACATCTACTTCACAAAGGACCCAAAGCTTTTAACTCCAAAGTTGATGAATTGTCAGTCACATTTTTTTTTGAGAGGGGGTGTTATTTTTGTATGTTTACAAAAACAAAAAGAAGTAATGTACTTTAAATATTTATTATGACAAATTGTGTATGAACTAAGGAGATGATAAATGACAAAACGAATAACCATCCGCTAATCAAGCTGTCTTCATGTCTGAATACATTTGGCTTTTAAAATCCAGTAGGATTTTAAAACCCTGGGACAAATTCCGCTGACTCATCACCTTTTAGTTTTTTACCACTTTTTCTTTACAACAGTTGTGAAATTTGCTTCTCTTTAACTTTATTCTACATACTGTGTACCAACAATTGCATTTAATTTAACCAAACAGAAAACCAAAACAACTAAAGGATTTTCCATTTTTGACTGCTTTCCTGGAAGATGAAAAAAGTCTGTTCAATTCTATGTTCTATTAAGATCTGAGAAAGTGTGTTGTGCTCATCAGAATGTACTATCAGGGAGGGTTAACGTATTCGGCCTACTGTACTTGTAGAGGTTGTTCTGTGAGTGCCAGCTCCATGAGTTGAATGGAGGAAGGTAACCATAGCAACTGAGTTTCCGGGATTCAGTCTGACAGGTTGATGGGCCTGCTCTTCAAAGCAGTGGCTCCCTTGGGACAGAAAGCTGTGAGGGAGGGAAGCCGGGTTAATTTGGCACACACACTAAAACAAGGGTCAGCAGAAGCAGATCTCTCTAGAAGGAATCCTCTAGCCAGACTAGGCAGTTTTTTTCCCTTTACAATGGCATTTCAACTGGCTTAAAAGGAGTCATATAGCCAGTATGTGTCAATTAGTCAATAAATATTTATTAAGGGAGTACTATGTGTCAAACTTGCTATCAACTGGTGACACAAATAAAAGTGAAAGACAGGTCCTGTTTTCAAAGAGTTCACAGTCTAATGGGGGTAGTTGACTTGCAAACAACTATATATAAACCAGTTACATACAGGATAAACTGAAGAAGTTAGAATTGAACCCAGGTCTTTATGACTCTAAGTATTACTCCTTTATTCCTCTCTATGAAAATATTGCTGAGAAAATAGCAGTTTTGAAGTCCTAATAATATGTCTTGTCATTGGAATAAATGCATGTATTAAAATTGTTGAGTTGGGGGCAGCTAGGTGGCACAATGGATAGAGCACCAGCCCTGGAGTCAGGAGCACCTGAGTTCAAATCCGACCTCAGACACTTAATAATTACCTAGCTGTGTGGCCTTGGGCAAGCCACTTAGCCCCACTCGTCTTGCAAAAAATCTAAAAAAGAATTGAGTTAGAATACCTGATTTCTTATTCCCCCTTTTAATTATTGATCTAGATAATATACAGCTTAGATTTTTAAATGTTTCAGAAAAAGAAAATATCAATAATTTTTTCATCAAGATTCCAACTTATGTGAAAATTAAAAGGCACTTCAATATTCCATAAATACTATGAAATATAAATTACTCCAAAATATTTTATCTTGTTCTTTCCTGCTAAAAATTAAAAATTATTTTCCTATTTGGTTTTCAAGAGTTTTTCTAAGGATCTCATATACTAAATTCCTGGAGGGAAAAAATTCATTTACAGTCACACTGTGAAATGTCTGCAAAATGAAATCTAATGAAAATGTCAGCACTCTAATGTCTTGGTGAACTAGTTCAACAAATGTATGTTGATTTATCATTTTATGCTTAGTAACTATACAAAAGTCTTACAATTTCAAGACTTTTTTTATTATTTTCAGTTCAGTCATTAGCTCAAATGGGTAGTTTGGGAAACTTGGAAAAACTGACTTTGATCTCAAGGAACTACTGAACAACTAAACTGCTAATTATGACAAGTTCTGAAGAGGAATGATACCTCAAACTCTTCAGAGATAACTTCCAAGTTCTGCTAATTATTTTTAGGAGCATCTCTAAGGTTGGGAAACAAAGTAAGGTTTTTGTTTACTCTAGTTTTTTTTTAAATTCTGTGTGTCACTTTTTTTTTGGGAGAGGGGACTTATTGCATTACAGTAAAGTCAATGGTACCCTTAAGGGTATGAAAGTAAGATAGAGATTTCCTCATAAAATCTGGAGTGCTAGGGCCACAAGGAGCAGGTGAATACAATGGAACCTAAATTTAGGGAGCACTTCTGCCATGGTAATTGAAGGGAACCAGAAAATGGTAGTGGGATTGATGTTTCAATGATCAGACGAGTTTATATCTGCTTTGGTGACAAGAAAAATCAAATCAAAAACAAAACAAAAAAACTTCTTTGAGTGTAGGTGGAAAGGTTGGTGGAAGCAGGGTATAGCCGGTTGAATCTTCATTGTGGTGCTTGAGGTGTTTACAGTTTTTGTTTTCCCTGGTTTTTGGTTCTTGTAATTCCATATTTCACATACAATTAGCACCACATTTGAAGGAGGCAATGATAATGAAGCTATGGTTCAGATCTAGTCTAGAGTTGTCTATCTGAATGGCACAGGCTGAGCATCTCCCTCTAGAGAAATGGTGCTTGGTGGCAGGAAACTGGGCAAAGGAGGACTGTGAATTTAAAAGGGTGACAGTCTAGGAATATAGCTGCAACAATCAAGACAATGTCTACCCTACAGGAAGTTACATTTTAATACAGGACATGCAGGGGAGTGGTTGCCTTGGAGGAGTGTAATGGTGTGAGAAGTTACCAGCTCAGGGAGTGGAAACATAGGGTCATTGATAGACATGTTCTTTTGCAGAAATAAATGAATGGAAGAAAAAATTATTAAGTGATTGTCATTTGCCAAATAATGTGCTGAACTTTGAGGATAAAAACACAAAAAGAGAGATAACTTCTGTTTTCATGTAGCTTACATTATAATGGGAGAAGACATTTGGGAGCTCTGATTTAGGTGGTCATAGTCGTTGGCGAATTCATATGTATGATGTACCCTTTTCGAAAGTATTGATTTGATTATTGTGGTCCAGAGCAAGAGATGAGAGGGTATGGTAATAGTGCTGCCATCAGGGACACAAGGAAGGCTCACTGTCAGGCAGATGGTGAGATGGCTAGAAGGGATGTGAAAGTGAAGCATGGTCTGTATCTAGGACCAGATGGTAGATATAGTAGGTTTAAGAGGTTAATTTGTCCTGTTAGTCCCTAACCAACTATGTTGGGATGGTAGGGCTGATTTCCAAAGATCAATAGAATAATTTTTTTAGGGGCTGATGTCAATAGATTAAGATAAGTAATGTTGGAAAGGTGGAAGTGAAAGGGATGCCTGTCCAAGTGGGAAAAAGAGAAGCCACTGAAGGTAAATAGTCAGAAGGTCCAAGTTGAATAGGACATGAAAGTGAACCATTGGTTAGCAGGAGTGATTGATTATTGTTTCCAGAGCTAAACTTAGAAAATAGGAGAAGGAAGACAGGAATGGATTGTAAAGATGGTAGTAAAAAGCAAAACTTCAAGTCTAGAGCTAGATCAGACCTTTATTGAATTTCACTCAACTCTCACTTCATGGTAAATACAAGCATCCTCATTTGTGCCTTAAGTTGTGAAAATTCAGCAAGATTTTAGGTGTTTAGTGGCAGTATCTCCAAAGGCTTCAAGTTATGAATATTACTCGATGGAAGTCTGCTGCTCTGTATATTTTCCAAGGTATTTTTGGGGTCTTTTATCTCTATGCAGCAATTTTTCATTTATAATTGCAAAAGGGAAAAGGGTAAGTTTCACAGAGGAATTGTTACCCAAACTGGACTTTAAAGGAAGAGAAATATTTCAACAAATCCAGTAATGGATGATGGTGCACACTATCAGTTCTTAAACTTTTTGGTTGCAGAATCTCTTCATACTCTTAAAAATTATTGAAGCCCCAAAGAGTGTATGTTTATGTGAGTTATGCCAATCAATATTTATTATATTAAAATTAAAATTGACAAAATATTAAAATGTTGATAATTTAAAAATAACAACCTTATTACATGTTAAAGTATTTTAATGAAAAATATTTTCCAAAAATTAAAATAATTTCCAAAAAATTATTTCCCAAAACAAAATAATTTAATAAGAAGAGAAACATGGTTTAACTTATTTTTCAAATTTCTTTAAAGTCTGGTTTAATAGAAGGCATAGTCTTATATCTGCTTCTTCATTCAGTCTGTTGAGGTGCATTGTTTTATTTGAAGTACATTAAGAAAATCTTGCCTAACACAGATACATAGTTGGAAAAGGGGGAAGTATTTTAACAGTCAAATAATGTTTTAATATTATTATAGAAATAGTTTTGACCTTGTAGACTGGGTCCCCTGTGGGGACTCTGTGGACTACATTTTGAGAACAGTTAATATACATAAAGACATGGGTATGACTGGGGAAAAACAAAGATCATGATTTAATTATTATAGAATTAATGAAGGGAATTGATATGTGATAAAGTTGGGAAACTTAAATATTTGTGGGCGGCTTAAATATTTGAGAGGGAAAATGCTTGAATGAGAAAATTTTAGTTATGAGAACCTATACAGATCACATAGTTTAAAGTCTTAATTTACAGATGAGGAAACTGAGGCACAGGGAGGTTAAAGTGAATCTTTTTACCATGTCATGACCCAAAAGGCAGGCCAACTAAATGAGAATATCCTTTAACATTAGCAATGATAAAGAAGGAACAGAGAAAAACAGGCACCAGGTCCAAGTTCAGATATGATATTTTAAGCAGCTGTTTACGGATTCCCACTGAGATTGTTCTCACACTAAAAGAGCCCTACTGAATCCATCAATCTATAGTCTATTACAGCAAACATGGTCAGAAGAATGTTAAACATAAACAAATTCTAAAGCCTACATTAAAAAGTGGACTTATCTTTGATTTTGCTTAAAATGGTTTGCTATTAATAGGAAAAAGTTGGTTTCATATTTCATAAATACTGTTAAAAGAAAGATCTTTTCTTTTCTTTTTTGGGTTTAACAAGGAGATGGGGTTAAGTGACTTGCCCAAGGTCACACAACTAGGCAATTATTAGATGTCTGAGGCCAAATTTGAACTCAGGTCTTCCTGACTCTATCCTTCTATCTTCTCTATCCACTGTGCCACCTAGCTGCCCCAGAAGGTTGTTTTCTAATGATACTTTCCTTTAAAAGGATTCTAAATATTTATTTACTCTTTTTAAACTTTGTGTACTATGAAGAATTAACATATGGGTAAAACAAGGCACAGAACTCATTTATTCTTTGCTTTCACTAACCCCTTTAATGGTCCTCTATATTCATCCTGAGTATTCCACACATTAGCTGATTGTCCCTAAAAAAGTCCTTTTGCAATGCTCTTTATAATCAACTTTTTATAAAGACCCTACTAAGTGAGGGTGAAAAATTGTGATTTGGTCAAGATCTCCATTGAAGTCAGCATTTCAATTTTTCTCTTCTTAATGTAGGGATCTTCTTTGATACTTCTGCTACTCTCTTGCCCATTTGTAAAGACTATTTAATCTGAATACTGTTATCAAGGGCATGACACAGCAAAACAACTTTAACAAAAGACCTGAAGCATTTGGAAATCAGTGCTGGCAATGGAATGATGGAATACAAAGATAATGAGGAATCATTGTCATTTACCTTTCAGATTCTTAACTCAGAAAAATAATAATGGCATTTACATAGGCTTTAAGGCTACTAAAGAGCTTTACATAAATTAAGTCCTTTGCTTCTTACAATAACATGTGATGCTCCACAGGTATTATTTTCCTTTTTTCCTAATGAGAAACAGAGGCTGAAAGATTAAATAATATCATTTATGTAAACTCCAAGGTTTGCAAGAGGCTTTACTATGGTAGTCTCATTTCATGTTCCATAAAAACCCTTCAAGGAAGAGGCTATTATGCCCATTTTACAGAGGATAAAACTGAGATGAGTGTCTATATCTTGATCAGGGTGATACAATTTCTAACTATATGGGAAATTTGAACTCAGATCTTCTTGACTACAAACCCAACACTCTATTCACTATACCACCTACCTGTCTCTAGGCAAAAGAACTTTCCTGGTTCCATACAACTAGTAAATATCTGAGGAGGGATTCAAAATTATATCTCTTTGACCCAAAGTTCAGGACTAATAAGTTTTGTTGTATATACATTTATTTCTTTGTACGTGTGTAAGTATTAACTGAAATGTAGTGAGTAGTTGAGATTTGATCAGAAACCCCTAATTAATTCGTTCTTTCCTCCCTTCCTTCCAGTTGATACAATCACAAAATGTTAGGGGCAGATCATAAAGATAATGAACTGTTAAGGTTTTAAATGAAGTGTAAAGAAGAGTTATACTTTTATAAAACTGAAGAAATCTTCATTTAAGCCTCTTACTAGTAGGCTGGTTTGCCCCTGACAGGTAACAAACAGATGATCTTTTTTTTTTCCTTTTAAGTTGATTTTTGAATTTTACAATTCCCCCAATCTTGCTCCCCCCTCCCCCCACCCTGCCATGAATTCAATCTGATAATCTTTACATTGCTTCCATGCTATACATTGATCAAAATTGAATGTGTTGAGAGAGAAATCATATCCTTAAGGAAAACATAAAATATAAGAGATAGCAAAACTACATAATAAGATACTTTTTTAAAAAAATTAAAGTTAATAGTCTTTGGTCTTTGTTTAAACTCTATAATTCTTTCTCTGGATACAGGTGGTATTCTCCATCACAAATACCCTAAAATTGTCCTTGATTGTTGCACTGATGAAATGAGAAAGTCCATTAAGATTGACCATCAACCCCATGTTGCTGTTAGGGTGTAAAATGTTCTTCTGGTTCTGCTCATACAGATGGTCTTTAAAAAGCTAGCCAGTCCACTCTGGAGGCAGAATTGAGGAAGATGATATTTGTGAAGCCAGGCCTCTGGCTGGCAGTATGGGGTGGGGTAATCACCAAGAGACCCATTTGAGGTCCTACAAGACTATGAAAAATGTCGGAGAAGGAAGAGAAAGAAATCTCATCTTTCCACCTCTAGTAGAGGCACAAGGAGAAAGGTTAAAAATCTAGTCCTTTTCAAGAACCAGGTTCATCCATATACTAGCTGGCTTCTAGACCATCACAAATTCCACTCCATAAAGTCTTCCTTTCATTGTTTCTAGAGACAGCAAATTAGCTTTTAAAAAGCACCTTGGTGGAGTCAATCATCAGCCAGTTAATGGGCAAGCTACTATTTTAATTTACCCAAGCTTGACTGAAGACTGAGTCAGACCTATTGAAGGACTAGAAAAAAAAAGTAAAAAAAAATATTTACATTTCCTTAAAACCATAACCCTTAACTTTCTGTGTTTATATCAACTGGACTAGAAGGGAGAATCAATAGATTAGGATAATCCCCTTCACTACAGAAAAATATTGTCAAACTATGGATTTTGAAGCAATGGCCTTTCCCAGATGAATGGCCTTTCCCAAAATGAAATTGAATCTGGTGATGGTTCAGTTGAATTTAAATCTATTACATCTTAAACATTTTATTTATTTATAAGTATTCTAGTGCTAGAGGACTCTAGTGCTAGTCCTACTGAGGTTTTGAACTTTCTCAGTATACATAGTATAAAATTTTGTATCACTGGCAGACAGTCCAGATAATCCAGATCCAATAATTACCAGGATGATGTAGGATTTTTTTAAATTGCATTTATAGACAATGGTGGGTTTGTTAATAACTTGGTTTATATAACAGCTTTTCTCAAGACAATTCATAAAAGCTACAAACTGGGAAGTTCTGTTGCAAAGTGGAAATATTGTATTTGGAGTCAAAAGGCTTCCATTTGAATTTGAATCTTTGATGTCACTTACCAATTTTAATCCAAAGTTAAGTCTCCTGTTTTTCTGAACCAATCGTAAAACAAGGTTAGAATAGAAATTTGATGATTGTCTTCTCTATATTTAAATCATTTGTATTGATAGATTTTCTCATCCTCAATTTTATCTGAATAGAAATCACATTTTTAAAGATATCAAATATTGTTTATTATATTTTAATACTGCTCTATGCACTTTCTATTATCTAAAAGGACCACATTTTATATGCTGATAAAATGCTTTCCCACTAAATGTTTCTAGTGTTGAATCATGTCGGATTCTTCATGATCCATTGGTGGAGTTTTCTTGGCTAAGATAGTGAAATGGCAAGCCATTTCCTTTTCCAGTTCATTTTACAGATGAGGAAACAGGATTAAGTGATTGCCTGGTCACATAGCTAATAAAGGACTGAGGGGGGGAGCTAGGTGGCACAGAGGTTAGAGCACTGGAGTCAGGAGGACAGGAGATAGAATCCAACCTCAGACACTTCCCACTTCATCACCAAGTCCCAACCTGATTGCCTCGCATCCAGGGTCATCTCCAGGTGTCCTAATTCATATCTAACCCAGATGGCTTTGGAGAAGAAAGTGAGGCTGATGACTTAACACAGCACCCCCTCACTCAAATCTAATTCATCTGCTTGCCATGGCATCATCTTCCTGATGTCATGGTCTTCGAGAATGAAGAACAAAAATAGCAAATAACTGAGGTCACATTTGAACTCATGAAATCTTCCTGACTCCAGACCCAACACTATTCATTGCATTATCTTGCTAAAATATAATGGTATTATTCTGATGCAGAGAATTATGAATGTAGCTTTAATGCTGTTAAAATATTAATTGTGGAAGGCTGTTTTCTCCTGAGATGTAAACTGACCCCTGTTGTTTGTATCCTGTCTCCCATTTCCCCCTTCACCTAACCTTGGCCATAGATGCTGGAGTGACAGGAAGTGACATGTTAAACTTGGGGGTCCAACACCTTGGGACAGGAAGGACCAGTCTGTAGCTTGCTATAGGAAGATACCTGGCCCAAGGTGCAAGATCACTCCCCAAGCACCGACCCTTGTCCAACCTACTACAGAAGGGTATTTAACAGGAAGAACTGTGGCTTCTTGGTTCTTCTTCTTTAACTCTAGTTTCCATCCAGCAGGATGCGTTTTTCTCATGCTCTTTCTTAGGCCACGCGGAGCACCATGGGCCTCTCCCATGCCATATGGCCAGACTAAACCAAGCTTCATAGCTGACTTCTCTCTTTCTCTCACTCTCACTCAAACTTGACCTAGTCTGTACTCAAAGTGCTTACTGCTTTCCTAGGAGTGTTTTTAACCTGTTTACTTTGCTATTATTTGTAATAAAATCCTGAGTAGTTTTAAAATCCCAAAGGAAGCTTTTGAATTTTTTCACTTCTTAGTGGCCTTAGATCTTCTATCCTTTATATCTCAGTGGCAATAATGCCATTACATATTTTAAAGTTCCCATGTTAAATATTGTAACTTTTGACTCCTGAGAATAGGTATGCAATACTTAGAAACATAGACAATGTGAGGCATTGATGCACAATGTATCGGTGGTGGGTTTTGTATTTAAGACTGGCACATAGTAGATATGAATATAGGAGAGTCATTTAACCTCACAGGTACAGTCTCAGATGAAGTCACAGGCTATTTCTATCAGGTGAAGTTTCCATACCAGGGCGTCTATTCCAATGATGTCCAACTCAAACAGAACTGGATGTATCCTAGTGCCTATTGATTTAGAATATCTCAAATCAATACTATGTATGTTGAATTGAATTTATATTTGTTTTGTTTTAGAAAGTTTTGTTCACTGAGGTCCACAAGTCAAGTATGATAACTAAATTGAAGAGTTAAAAATAATCAGTATTATTTCAATACACAAATTGATATCTTTATATATATATTTATATACATAATATGTGTATATATGTATATGTAGGTGTGTGTGTGTGTCCGCAGAAGTAGAGCTCACAAAGCCGTGTAGCCTAAAATATATTGAAATGTCATTGGGACAAGTATCTAAGTTCTAGATATTAATATATGGTTTTCTAAGTCAATACATGGCCTGTAGAAAGTGGATTTAGTGATTTTGTATCCACAAGTTTGACACCAGTGCTGTAGAGGAGCAATGACTAGGACCAGAGTTGACAGACAAGTTGAGAGTCCACTGGGTTTCATTTGCAAAATTAGTCAGTGGTTTCAGAATTTCCTAACACAGAAGGCCATTTCTTTAGCACCTGTTATTTCCTGGCAATGTTGTAAATCAGAGAACTCTGGATTCTCAGAAGAATCTGGTGATTACAGGAAATCAAAGGACAAAGGAAAAATCCAGTATGGAATTAAGTTGCTTGACTGTGGCACATTACCAATGATCACTTGCCATAGAGAAGTGATATAAAAATCATCACCATGAATGTGTGAGAAAAGGTCAAACAGGAATAAATATCAACCAGAAAGAGAGAAAAGAAAATATATGAAGCTCTTAATATGGGTCAAGTTAAGTACAGAACTCTGGTCCTGGGGTCAGAAAGACTCCCCTTCAACAGTTCAAATCTGGCCTCAGACATTTACTAGCTATGTGACCTTGGGCAAGTTACTGAGCTCTGCTTCAGTTTACTCATCTGTAAAATGAGCTGGAGAAGGAAATGGCAAATCACTTCAGCATCTTTAGCCCAAAGAAGACCCCCAAATGGGACCATGAGACAGAAAAACGACAATTTCTAGGCACTGCACTGTTATTTATAAATATCTTATTTAATAGGACGGTTCTAGTGTTAATTTATTATCACAATAGCACTTGAAGGTACAACACTTTATTCGTATGATTCTCATGACAACACGGTGAAATAGTTACTATTATAACCTCATTTTACAGATGAGGAAACCGAGGCTGAGAGGGGTTAAATGACTTCCCTATCATCCTTTGGTTAGTCTGTATCTGAGACAGGTATTATGAACTCAAGATTTCCTCCCTCCTTAAGTTCACTACTCTGAAAATAATAACCAAACCATAGGAAGGTTTGGGTGGATTCTCCAAGAAGCTGAAGGAGGGAATGGGGAAAGGATCATAGAGTGAAAAAGGTTTGCAGGGGTTGCAGTCAGCACTGAATGTCGGAAGCCCCCCAGATGGATGGAAATCATGGATTCATCAAGAGAATAGACCAGCCAGGATGGCTTCAATGGAGAGAGAATATGAGGCGGCATCTAGAATTTCCAATTCTAAAGGGAAAAGCCTTTAGAACCAGAGAGGACCTCCGATCATCTTTTGTGTCACCAACTCCTTTGTTAGTCTGATGAAGCCCATCGTTCTCATATTTAAAACAAAGGAAGGAAATGCTAAATTTCAGCTAATAGTGAAAGCCAGGGGTGTTATTTTTCCCCATCCAAATTCATCCCACTCCTCAAAAATCTTTTTTGGACCCCTGCGTTGAGATCTTCAGTTTTGGGCCAAGCGGGTTCTTTAGAAAAAAAGGGGAGAAACGAAACCTGAGGGGGTGCCCGAGGGGACAATGTGACTCCTTTGGATTTGGAGCCAGACCCGGGGTCTGCGGAGGAGGGGATGCGCCCCGCCGCCTCCGCGGGGCAGGGGCGCGCTGGGCCCCGGTGGGGGAGCCTCCGTGGCGCCCTCCTCCCCGGGGGCAGCGGGCTCTGCGCCCCGGCGGGGGGCGCCCCGGGGACGTGCCTCTGGGCAGGAGGCAGAGCGCAGTCCCCACGGGCTGGGGAAGGACCCCCAGCAGCGACAGACCCCAGGATCCCGGGGGCCTTGTCAAGTGCCTGTGGCGCGCACAGACGCCCCGCTTCCCGGGAATTAAGTTCACCCAAGTTTTGGAGGGCGGGGGTCCGGCGCGGCGGGCGGCCCCCCGGCAGCGCCCGCGCCGCCTCTGCAGGGAGCGGCGGTGATTTAGTGGCGGCGCGGAGCCGGCGGGGTGAGTGCCGCCCGGCGCCCGCCCGGCCGGGGAGGCTCGGATTTCAGGTTCACACGGGGGAGCCGCCCCGCCCGCGGCCGGCTCCTCGCGACCTCCCCGCCCCCGCCCGCCCGCGCGCGCGGCCCCCGCCCCCTCCTCATTCATCCCCAGGCCCAGCGCCGCCGCCGCAGCGGCCGCCAGCGCCGCCGCCGCCGCCCCGGCGGGCCCCGATTGGCTGGCGGCCTGGGGCTCGGGCACTTTCCCACGGCCCGCGGCGCGTGCGGCTCTCCGGCGGCGCTGCGGGCTCGGCCCTGGCGCGCGGCCAGACCAATCGGAGCGCGCGAGGCGGGGCGGGGCGGGCCCGGGCCGCCGGAGAGCTGCCGTCCCCCCCCCCCCCCAGGCCCCCGGCCGCGGCCGCCGCTCAGCCGCCAGCCTGGGGCGGGGCGGGGCGGGGCGGGGCGGGGGGCGGGCGGCCACCCGAGCGGCTGCCAATCAGCGGCCCGGAACGCCGGCCCGGCCTGGCGGTGGGCGAAAGTGTCCCGGGGCCCCCGCTCCGCCGCCGCCCGGCTCCTCCCCCGCCCCCCCGGGCCCGGGAAGGGGCGCAGCGTGGGAAAGGCAAGCTGGAGTTTTAACCGGAGGGCGAGTGCGCGGGCAGCAGTGCGCGTCTGTGCAGCCGAGGCAGCGGAGCGCACCCAGGCGCCCCGGCCCCGGCCCCGGCCCCGCTCCCGCCGCCCCGGCCCCGGCCCGGCCCCGCTCCCGCCGCCCCGGCCCCGGCCCGGCCCCGCTCCCGCCGCCCCGGCCCCGGCCCCGGCCCGGCCCCGCTCCGCTCCCCCCCGCCGCCCGCGCCAGCATGAAGCGAGCGCACCCCGACTACAGCTCCTCCGACAGCGAGCTGGACGAGACGGTCGAGGTGGAGAAGGAGAGCGCCGACGAGAATGGGTGAGGGCAGCCCCCGGGCCCCTGGCCCCTGGCCCCGGGGCCGGGGCGGGATGCCCCCAGGAGGCATCCGGTTTAACGGGGATTCCTTGTTGTTTGCAGAAACTTGAGCTCGGCCCCCGGGTCCGTGTCCCCGTCTGCCTCCTCCCAGATCCTGGCCAGGAAGCGTCGCAGGGGCGTGAGTGTCTGTCCGTCCGTCCGTCCGTCTGTCTTTTCTGCTGGGGGCGGGGGGGGGGGGGCTTCGGAGCTGAAGGCTCTAACGAGCCTCCCTTTGTTCTAGATCATTGAGAAACGCCGGAGAGACCGGATCAATAACAGCTTGTCGGAGCTGAGGAGACTGGTGCCCAGCGCCTTCGAGAAGCAGGTGAGTGGCCGGGGCCCGGGGCGCCCAGCAGCTCGCTCGAACCTCCAGGGGGCTGGGGGAGGCGCTCTGTTGCGGGATACCCCCTACTTATTTTGCGGTGATCCCCGAATGCACACGCCGCCCAATTCAACTTTTCTCTTTCTGCGCAGGGATCAGCCAAATTAGAAAAGGCCGAAATCCTGCAGATGACCGTGGATCATCTCAAAATGCTGCATTCGGCCGGGGGGAAAGGTATAAAGCTCATTAGTATCTCGGGGAGGTGGGGTGCGGGCTGTTTGTCTTCCGATTACTAAGGAATTAGGGAGAAGATGGGTAACTCTGTATACATAGATGGGTGCCGCCGGAGAAGCGCAATCTCACATTTTCTTGACATGTTCTACCGTGTATCTACCATTTTATAGTGACTGCAAATTATACCGGTGCAGAATATAAATAGAGCCTTCCTTTGGAAAATGACTGCTGTCTGAGGCTCTCCAGAGTTGTGACAGCACGGATTCAAATGAAGTGGCTCTCATTTTAATCCATAGTCATTTTTGGGGGGAGGGGAAATGCACCTTCCCCCCTAAGATAAGTGGCACTTCTTTCTTATCTATGCATCTAGGAGGTTCAAAACAAACAAGCAAGCCACACTGTCATATTTCTTTGAAGAAAAAAATCTTTTCCCAGAAAGGGCAGTCTAATGGAAAGAGATGGAAAAATAAAATAGCTGTCTATACATATGTAAACTAGAAGAACCTGAATGAGGACTAAGTGCCCTATGATGATAGCGTTATACATCTGTGTGTCCGATGAATGAATATCAGCTAGTAGTGTGTAATTCCACCTTCTGCTTGGCATCTCTGGTAAATGGACTTTGAACATAGACCATTAACAAGCACATACTATTAATTCAAAATGAAACACTTTTATTTGACCTTAGAAATTCTGAGCTGTGTACAAGAAAACACAGTCAATATTTACTTAGTTTGCCAGCAGTACCTGCCCATTTCATTTATGTCTTCTTCATTTGTCAGGAAGGAGTGTGATTAAGATGAAGCTGCCTATTTATAGCAATGACCTGAGGTTTTTCTTTTGTTCCTCTTTCTCAGGCTATTTTGATGCTCATGCTCTTGCCATGGACTACCGGAGTTTAGGATTTAGAGAATGCTTGGCGGAAGTTGCCCGTTACCTTAGTATCATTGAAGGGTTAGACACATCCGATCCTCTCCGGGTTCGACTTGTCTCTCATCTCAACAATTACGCCTCTCAGCGGGAAGCTGCCAACAGTGCACACACAGGCATTGGACATATTCCCTGGGGCAGTGCCTTTGGACATCCCCCTCACATCTCCCATCCCTTGCTGTTGCCACCACCCCCACCCCAGAATGGCCACAGTAACAGCAGTCCTCCGGCGACTTCTACAGAACCACACCACCAGGGGAGAATGACAGCATCCCATGCTGACACGGCTTCCTTGAGAGTGCCCCCCAACGGCAGCCTTGGACCTGTGCTCCCAGTGGTTACTGCTTCTTCTAAACTTTCTCCCCCTCTACTGTCTTCCATGGCATCCCTATCTGCGTTTCCCTTCTCTTTTGGGTCCTTCCATTTATTGTCCCCGAATTCACTGAGCCCTTCAGCACCAAACCAGGCCACAAACCTTGGCAAGCCTTATAGACCCTGGGGGACTGAGATTGGAGCTTTTTAAAGAACTAACGCTTTAGGAGGGATGGGGGAAAGCTTAAAAATCCAGCTGAGCTGGATTGTTGCCAACTTCACCTTAAAATCATAAGTGAAAGGGGAAAAGGTACAATTTTAGATAAAAAAATTGTTTAAGAACTATGAAAATTGGTTGTTTTTCTTCTCTTTTTTTTTTTTGGTTTTTATATTTTGTATTTTTTTAAAAATTAGTTGCTAAACTTATCCAAAACATTAAATTGCAGTGGTGGCTATAAACCAACATCCTGTGATGGGTTTGTGCTAAGTGTTTAATCCACTTTGTCAACATGTATTATTGTTTCCAAATGATTCCACTGTTGCCTGAAAACTTTGAAACTTTTAATTTAGCAGTTTGTTATGTTTTTCTTGTTTAGCTACAACTTTTTAGATTTTTTTTCTCCAAATCACTATGCTCAACATTAACATAAATTCTGCTTGTGAATATTTTGAAAGATTAAGATGTTCTATAAGAAATTGCCACTTTTTTTGGGGGGTAATCTATATTCTGAGTTTTATATTTCTGAACAAAGCGTTGACAAATCAGAACAATCAGCTTCATGCAAGAAAAGAAGAATAAGCTGTCCTCCTGTTAACAGATGGGTGAATTTTATGGGTACCTAATTTGGGGCCTTGACCAAACTGTTGTAGGAATGTGGTGTGATTGAAAGCTTTCACCTAGGGAATAACCACTCCTGGCCTAACAGAAGTGTGACAGGTCAGGATTTGACATGTCTTGGGAGAAGAGGCAACTGGGAGACTAAAGTTACAGAATACAACTGGCCTTGGCCAATATGAATATCTTCATTCTTAAGAACTTCAAATTCATCTGAAGTGTTACAATGAATAATTATCCTGGTGTTCTAGAGGTTATTCATTCAAGTAGTCCTGTGGAAACAATGAATGTTTAATCTTCTCTTCCTCACTTCCCTCCCCATGTATTATTTTATTTGGAAAACTATTATCTGTCACTTTCTGATGCACAGAAATTTGGTTATTGAAGACTTTAAAAGGGCTTTTCTGTATTCTTGTTTTAAAATTTGGTTCCATCTGTGAAAGCATCATTTTAAACAGGTTCATTTCTTTCAAAGATATATTTTAAGTGGCCTCCAATGAATTGGGTTTGATCTCCGTTGTATTGATGTATTGTGATTAAATAAAAAAAGAAAGAACATCTGTATTTCAATGTACATGTGTTATATACTATGCCAACAGGAGAAATCTCTATTTTTCCCCCACTCTTTTTAATCAGGTGAAAGATTTTCCCCCTTCCCTGACCTCATACTCCTGGCCTTTGTTTCATGTGATCTCCCAGCCTGATCCAATCTGAGGGGAAGGGACAGTTAAAATTCTGGCATGGATCAGCATGGTGATCTGGGGCAAGTAATTGAACCTTTAGGCTTAAATTTCCTGAGACATTGTAGTGTGAAAGTAGTAGATTTGGAGTCAGGACTCGAAAGGATTTGATATAGAATTGCTCAGTGACCTTGGGTAAGTCACACTGCTAGTCTGGTTCTCACTGTCATCAAATGTTCAATGAGGGAGTTGGAGTAGGATGAGCTCCAAGACCCTACATAAAATGTATGCTATTATTTCAATTAAGCAGAGTGAGCTCATCAGGGAGGATGAGACCCAACAAGAAGAATTCTTCATGTCTGAACTTTGAGTTTACTAGGTTATGGACAGGTTCCACATGAATACTATGACACGGACATGGTTCCCCCCAGAGGGACAAGATCAACTAGACATTATATGTTACTATAGCTGATGAGTGTAACCTAGACTGACATTCCTTAAATAGCTAGGCAGGAGTTAGGAAAACCCTAGAATGGAGAGGGAAAGGAGGAAAAGAGGGTGAGTTTTGATGTCATCTATTAAAATCAACCAGATCTCTTCCAAGCTCCTCCTGTGAGCCTAGCTCTGAGCATTTTTTTTTTAATTGCATTTAAAACCCATTGCTGTCACTGAAGACCTGATCAGAGGTTGTGGAATCAGTGGCAGTGATTATATGTGGCAAGCTGTAATTCTGCACCTGCAGAGCCCCGGGAGACCTCCCTTGTCATATTTTGGGGGAATGCATTTAACCCCTTTTTGTGCATTCGATTCTGGAATTGTGCATAGAAGTAGGCATATGCTTTAGCTTATAAGAAAACCCTGTCAGAACAGAGGCAGTTGGCTTGATCCCTAGGGGAGAGCAGTGCCTTAGTCTTGTTTTAAAAGTGGTCCTCCAGCCAATTAAGGAGTGGCATCCACTGGAGCCAAGGGGACGGCTAGTCTCCTTTAACTCTGAAGGAGGTTTGCCTTGATCCTGGGGGGAGCTGGGGAAAGAGAAAACACAGAATCTGGCAGAGAATGGAAAAAAATTGACTTTTGTCCCCCCCTGACCATGTCCTTTTCTGATTAAAAAACAAAGCATTACCAGACGTAAAGGCAAAGGGAAGAAATTTGAACTTTGAAATTTAGCAGTTACTTATGTATCCCTCTGAGAGGATTAGAAGCTGCAGGGCTAATGCTTCCCAACATTTGAAATGCTAACTTCTGATTCAAGAATCTCTTGCCTGGCATCATTTTGTCTATTATTTAATGCTCAGTTCTGTCTTATAGGCCCCTGGGCAGCAAGCTGTAGTATTTTTTACAAATATTAATGTTGTACCACAAAAATACTTTTTTTGAGGAAAGTATACTGTTACCTTTAGCAACCCCTATTTTAAATAATTAAATCAGTTTCTAGGATGCTTTTTTTTCAGCCTGTACTACTATTGCCCCATATTTATTTATGGTTGCCTGTTTTGCTCAAGAAGATTTAATCTCCTCATTGGGGTGGGTACACTCAGTGGGCAGAATAATGATAATAAGTAACATTTACATAGCTTTAAAATTTCAAAACACTATTGTAGTTGAGCCTCACAACAATCCTGTGAAGTAGATACTTTTGGTATTTTTTTCACCACTTGGCAGACAAGGAAAGTGAGGTTCAAATGAGTTAAGTGACTTGCTCAAGGTCACACAGCTAGCTTCAGAGACTGGACATAAACCCAGAGCCTTCTGGCTCCAAGCCTAGCCCTTGATAGATTACATTGAGAGAGTACCAAACCTCATCAGAGTCATCTGGAATTTGATCACATCATACCAACCTCATTTGTTTATCATTTTCCAATTGAGATCAAAGAATTTTTTTTAAATAAAAATTTTAATTAATTTATTTTTCTGACTACATGCAATGGTAATTTTCAACACATTTATTTTTGCAGTGTTTTGCAAAAGTCTTCCTCTCTCCCCTTCCCTTGACAGAAACCAATCTAAAAACATTCTACATGCATCACATGCTTAACATATATCTATATTAATCATGTTGTAAAAGAAGATTCAAATCCAGACAGAAGAAAAGAGTAGAGAGGAAAAAAATGATATAATACATAAGATAAATTTTAAAAATTGAAAATAATAAACTTTGCTCTGCATTTAACCCCACAGTTCTTTCTCTGGATATGGATGGCATTTTATACCACAAGTCTTTTAGAATTGTCTTTGGATTATTGTACTGCTGAAATGAGCAAGTCCATCATAGTTGATCATGTGTGTACAATGCTTTTCTGGTTTTGCTCACTTCACTCAGCATAAATTCATGCAAGTCTTTCCAACTATTCTAAAGTCCCATCTCTCACGATTTCTTATAGAACAGTAGTGTTACATGACATTCATATGCCACAATTTGTTCAGTTATTCCCCAATTGATAGGAATTCCTTCAATTTCTAATTCTTTGCCACTGTGAAAAGATGTGCTATAAATAGTTTTGGACATTTGGGTTTTTTACCCATTTGTGATCTCTTTGGTTTATAGATTTAGTAGTGGTATTGTTGGATCAAAGGGTCTTCACAGTTGAGTTTCTTTTTTTAAATTTATTTATTCATTTTTGAATTTTACAATTTTCCCCCTAATCTAGTTTCCCTTCCCCCACTCCCTCACAGAAGGCAATCTGATGGTCTTTACATTTGTCTCCATACTATACACTGGATCCAAATTGAATGTGTTGAGAGAGAAATAATATACTTAAGGAAAAAAATAAAGTATGAGAGATAGCAAAATTACATAATAAGATAATATTTTTTAAAATTAGAGGTAATAGTCTTTGATCTTTGTTCAAACTTCACAATTCTTTCTCTAGATACAGATGGTATTCTCCATTGCAGATACCCTCAAATTGTCCCTGATTGTTGCACTGATGAAATGAGCAAGTCCATTAAAATTGATCATCACCCCCATGTTGCTGTTATGGTGTACAATGTTCTTCTGGTTCTGCTCATCTCAATCAGCATCAGTTCATGCAGATCCTTCCAGGCTTCTCTGAATTCCCAACTCTTCTTTCTAATGGAACAATAGTGTTCCATAACGTACATATATCACAATTTGTTCAGCCATTCCCCAATTGATGGACATTCACTCAATTTTCAATTCTTTGCCACCACAAACAGGGCTGCTATGAATATTTTTGTACAAGTGATGTTTTTTGCCCTTTTTCATCATCTCTTCAGGATATAGACCCAGTAGTGATATTGCTGGATCAAAGGGTATGCACATTTTTATTGCCCTTTGGGCATAATTACAAATTCCTCTCCAGAAAGGTTGGATGAGTTCACAGCTCCACCAACAGTGATTAGTGTCCCAGATTTCCCACATGCCTTCCAACATTGATCATTGTCCTTTCTGGTCATATTGGTCGGTCTAAGAGGTGTGGGGTGGTATCTCAGAGACACTTTAATTTGCATTTCTCAAATCAGTAAAGATTTAGAACAATATTTCATATGACTATGGATTGCTTTGATTTCCTCATCTGTAAATTGTCTCTGCATTTCCTTTGACCATTTGTCAATTAGGGAATGATTAATTTTTAAAATAAATTTAACTTAGTTCTCTATGTATTTTAGAAATGAGTCCTTTGTCAGAAATACTAGTTGTAAAAATTGTTTCACAATTTCCACATTTCTTTTGATCTTGGTTCTATTGGTTTTGTTTGTGCAAAAGATTTTTAATGTAATATAATCAAAATTATCTAGTTTGTTTTTTAATGATATTTGCCATCTCTTCCTTGGTCATAAACTGCTTCCCTTTCCATAGATATGACAGATAAATTATTGCTTGATCTTCTAGTTTGCTTATAATATTGTCTTTTATGTCTAAATCCTGTACCTATTTTGAACTTATTTTGGTTTAGGGTGTGAGATGTTGGTCTAATCCAAGTTTCTGCCATTCTAACAGTTGAGTTTCTTGATGCAAAGAGAGTATCGTACCTCCATAGTATTTCCAAAATATATAAAATTTGCAGCACTCTTAATTAAAGTGCTGAGTTTCAGGATACATAGACCATTAATAGTCAGCTCAATTACTTGGGTATTGGATAAGATTGTGATTATGGTATAATCTAGTAAAGCATAGGAAATTCTATATTAAAAAGAGATATTTCTTCTAGTCATTGATATTAAAATAAAGATTCATCTCTAGTTTCAGTTCAGTTTGTAATTCTATCATACTTATGTGAATTTATACACATACACACACACACACATGCATCCATACATGTTTTAGGCTTGGAGTTAGAAGACTGAATTTGAATCTCAGCTCTTCTTCCATTTACCAGCTATGTGCTCTTAGTTCAATATTAGAGTACTTACTTAATGTGTGATCTGTGAACTTGGAGAGGAAAAATATCTTTATTTCAATATAATTGATTTTCTTTGTTATCTTATGTATTTTATTATATGCATTTTAAAATACTCTGAGGAGCCCATGGGCTTGACCAGATGGCCCAAGGGATCTATGGCACAAAAATGTTAAAAATTCTTGTGATCTCTAAGGTCTTTTTTGGCTTCAGAATTCTGTGACTAATAAATCTCCATATGTTAAAGAACTTGAAAAAATGGCTTAGAAGTAGCATAGCACATAATAGCATGATAATAAAGAATCTCATTTGGTAACAATTCAATTCAATTCAACAAGCATTTATAAAGCATCTGATGTGTTGGGCACTGTGATGGGCACTGAAGATAGAAAGAAGAAAAAAAATCAGCCCCTACTCTCAGGGAACATATATTGCAATGGATATGTGTGTTTGTCCATATCCTTTCACTGCAATTTACTTTTAAGAATGTCAAAGCACTTTAACATAGAGAATTGTTCTGTATTCTTTAAGTGGTCAAAGATATGAACAACTCTTAAAAGAATCTTGTTATTGGGTTTTGAATATGATTGAGATTTATGGTATAATCTAGTGTAGTGTAGAAAATTTTACATTAAAAAAAGATATTTCTTCTAGTCATTGATACTACACCACAGTTAATATTTATTTCCTTTTCTCTACCCACACAGTTCAAATCTTCATCATATCTCTCTTGAACTATAGCCTTCTAATTGGTCTCCTGGCTTCAATTACAACCCACTCCTATCCCTTTTCCACACAGCTCACAGCTGCAAAAGTGCTTGCCCCAAAGGATATGTCTGACTGACTAGGTCATTCTTCTATTCAACAGTCTCCAATGGCTCCCAATTACTTCAAGGAGTAAATATTAAAATTCTTCTGTTTAGCACTAACCCCTTTTTCCAGGCTTATTTCATGTAACTTAATCCTTTTCACACTATCAATGGTACAATCAATATGTCTTTCTTATTATTCCTCTTATATGCCACTACCTTTCCTCTCTCCATGTCTAAATACTAGTACTGGCTATCCCCATTCCTTGCCAATATTTCTCCCCTACTTTGTTCTCTCTAGTTTTCTTTAAAACAATTCAAGTTCCATCTTCTATGTTAAACTTTTCCTGACACCCTTCCCTTCAAATTGCCAGCACTCTCTCTTTTAAATTACTTTATGTCGGTATAATTAGTGTATAGCTACTATATATATCTATATTTTATCCCTGTTCCCCCTCCCCCCCATTAGAGAGAAAATCCTTTGAGGACAGAAACTGTTTCACTTTTGTCTTGTATCCCCAGAGGTTCATACAAAGGCTGATCCATAGATGCTTAGTAAATATTTGATAGATTAACTGAAAAGATGCACAAATAATTAACAGTCATATGAAAAATTGCTTCAAATAATTTGCAGTTGTTGTTCAATCATTTTAGTCATGTTTGACTTTATGTGACCTCATTAAGTTTGTTTGTTTTGTCATTTTCCTCGCCAGTTCATTTTATAGATGAGGAACTGTATCACACAACTGATAAGTATTGGAGACTGGATTTGAATTCAGGAAGAGGTGTTTTTCTGACTGCAGGTGAAGTATTCTATTCACTATACCACCTACCTGCCTTTTTCTAGTTAGAGAAATGTAAGTTAAAACAACTTCAGGGTCTTATTGGGTATCTAAGAAATTTGTAAAGACAACACAAGATGGAAAGTATCGATGTTGGAGAGTCTGCGTGAAAATAGCCCTCTCCCCACCCTCATTTGTCCTATAGAATGAATGGTAGCAGAGATATGAATTAGTCTAACCATTTTGGGAAACCATTTGGAATTATATGAAACAAAGTGATCAAAATATCTATATCCTTAGGACAGAGTTCACACTGTTGGACTTGGAGGTGAATGTCCCATTCATAATATAGCAGTAACTATTTATAGAAGCAAAAAACTAAACAGAGTGGCTGCCCATTGGTGTAGAATGGCTAAACAAAGTTGTGTTAAATGATATAATAGAATAATATTATATTATAAGAAATGACTGAAGGATTCAGGGAAACTTGTGAAGACTTGTATAAACTGATTCAGGTTAAAGTAAGCAGAGAACTTACAATGTATTTGTGTGTGTGTGTGTGTGTGTGTGTGTGTGTGTGTGTGATAAGAAAAGGTAAAAGGGATCAGGTTATGAAGGCTTCAGTAGAACATTTTATATTCAATACTGGAGACAACTAGGAGTCACTGGAGTTTTTTTTGAATGGGGGGGTGAAATGATCAGATTTTTTCTATAGGAAGATCAATTTGACAACTTGAATGGAGGCTGGTTTGGAGGGGGAGAGACTTGAGACAGAGGAACTAACTAGAACTTTATTGCAAAGATCTAGGCATGAGGTGATAAAGATCTACATCAGGGTGGTTGCCATGTCAATGGAAAGAAGGAGGTGTATATAAGAGATGCTATTAAGGTAGAAAAGACAGGACTTGGCATCCGATTGAATATGGGGGAGTGAGATGGAATGAATGGTTGAGGATGATACTTAGGTGGTAAGCCTGGGTGACTTCGAGGACTGTGGTACCCTTCATAGTAATACAGAAGTTTGGAAGAGGACAGGGTTTGGGAGGAAGAGAATTAATTTTGTTTTGAAATATATATTTGGAATATAGGTTGAGTTTAGGAAGTCTAGTTACAGATATCTAATAGGGAGTTGTTAGAATGGAGTTAAGGAGAGAGATTATTAGGAATGGATAAGTAAAGTTATCTTTTCTACATCTCAACTCTCCCCACTGTGGTAGGAGTTTATAGATGACATTCTAAGGCCAACAGATGAGACATTAAAATGTTTAGAAAATTAGAAATGCACACATACATACATATATGCATATATATATATGTAGTATTGTATAATATGAACTCAAATTTTACTATAAGGTACTGCAAACACCCCATAAAAGAAAAAAAGAAAAATTCAAAATTCTTTTTTGGTCTGAAGGGAGGGCCAAAATGTTTTATGCAGATTTTCCAGATCACTAACCCTCATTATGTGTCGGGGATAACTGTAAATCTGAGTATCATCTGTAGATAAATGATAGTTGAATCCATGGGAGCTGATGAGCTCACAAAGAGAAATAGTTTAGAGGGAAGAGGGCCTAGGTCAGAACCTCGGGGCATACCAAGGTGAACATAATGTGGATCAAGATCCAGCAAAACATTCACAGGAGTGGTCAAACAGAAGAACCAGAAGAGAGAAATGTTATGAAAACCTAGAGTGAAAAGAGTGTTGAAGAACAGATGTTGATTGACCATGTTAAAGCTACAGAATGGTCAAGAAGGGAATAATGGAATGGATAGTTAAGTGCCTACCTTATGATAGTCACTGGCAAACTGGTTTATCATTTCAATTCATTTATCCTCATAGAACCCTATGAGATAGATGTTCCCTGTTTTACAGTTGAGGAAACTGAGGCAGGCAGAGGTGAAATGATTTATCCAGAGTCACATAGCTAGAAAGGATCTGATGCCAGATTTGAACTAAAATCTTCCTGACTCCAGGTCCAACAGTCCATACACTAAACCACCTAACTGCCTCAGAAAACTAAGGATTGAGAAAAGACCATTAGGCCTAACAGTAAAGAGATATTTTATAACTTAGAAGAGAATAATTTTGGTTGAATGATGAGGTCAGAATCCAGACTATAGAGAGGTAAGAAAGTGAGATGAGAGGAAGTGGAAGCATTGATTGCAGGCAACCTTCTCTAAGGCTGTAGCCACAAAATGAAGAAAGCAGAGATCAATAGTTAACAGGGATAGATAAATGGAGTGAGATCTTTTTTTTTTTTAAGGATAGGGGAGACTGGGTATATTTTTAGGCAGTCAGAAAGTCATCAATAGTCAGGGAGAGATTGAAAAGATAAGTGAGAGAATAGGGATGATAGAGCAATCTGCTGAGAAGACAATGACTACAACAATATAAATGAAAATTATAATAAAATGAAATTGAACAATATATAATTATAATGAACAACCAAGATCTCAAGAAGAGGAAATTAATTTATTTTACTTTTTTTTGGAGAGACAGATTATGGAATATTATATTGAATATATATAATACTATATTATATATAGTATTGAATATTTCATGAAATGTATATGTTGTCCATTGCTGTCACTGTGACCTCCCTTGTTATAAGGGAAGGTTCATTGGGACAAAAGGGTATTTTCAGAAATAACTGACAGAAAGGAAGTATTTTTCAACATGGAACTCTATAAAAATACCAATACTATATATTTATCTTTTGGAATGTTACTCAAATGCCAAAGACTAATGATATGGGGCTATTTTGTAATTGGTGGACAGCAGTGGCTAGGGCAAAGTAGGAGACTTCCACGTTATTTTAGCCTCTTCACTTTTTCCTCCACTGTCTCTAGGGAACTTCAAATCTCTCAAATCTCTTTGAACTCTGCAGTCACTTCAGACACACCGACTTCCAGCTTTGAGAAAGAAGATGGATAAAGGGAGATGAAGATTTTTAGGAAGAATCCAATGTGAGAAAATAGCAAACTCCATCATGTGTCTGTCTCCAGCTTGCCAAACCAGAAACACTGAGAAATTTCCATTTGGGTTGGATACCTAGAACTCTCTTGCTTGAGCTGAGTTTCCTCATTCCAAATGGTAGAGCTCCTTCACTCCCAATAGGAGAGCTCCTTCACACTATATTCTCCTGTGTATACTTTCTCTGATTTCTGTTTTACTATTGATTTGAATAAATGATTTTATTATTATTATTATTATTATCAATTTTTATGTGTGTTCACTGTGTAACTGATATTAGGAGAGAAAGCAGATAAGACTTGTTTATAAAGTGTGAGTCTGTCTTCCTTTCTTCACTAATGATCAGAAGTTTAGCTTGACAATTTGGAACTATGCCAAAGGTCTATAAAACTGCGCACACCCTTTAATAGGGTACTAATATATATGTAATCTGAAAGAGATCACAAACAAAAGGAAAAGGACCCATTTGTACAAAAATATTTCTAGCAGCTCTTTTTGTGGTAGAAATGGATTGGAATTTGAGAGGATTCCCATCAACTGGGAAATAGGTGAACAAGTTGTAGTATATGAATATAATGAATGTAATGGATTATTATTGTTCTATAAGAAATGAGGAATAGGCAGATTTCAGAAAAACCTGGAAAGACTTACATGAACTGATGCTGAGTAAAGTGAGCAGGACAAGAAGAACAATATATATCCTAACAGAAATACTGTAAGATGATTAGCCATGTTAGAATTAGTTCTTCTCATCAATACAACAATCCAAAATAATCCCAAAGCACTCATGATAGAAAATATTATCTATATCCAGAAAAAGTACTATGGAGTCTGATTGAATTACAATATTTTACCTTTTTTGTTTATTTTCTTTCTCATGCTTTTTCCTTTTTGTTCTGATTCTTCTTTCCTATCATGACTAATGTGGAAAAATTTTTAACATAATTAAACATGTATAATTTATATCAGATTGCTTGCTATTTTGGGGGAGGGGAAGAGGGGGGAAACTTAGAATTCAAAATATTACAAAAATGAATGCTGAAAACTCTTTTTCCATGTAGTTGGAAAAAGTAAAATAATTAAGTGCAAAAGATAAATAAAAATAAAACAAACAAAAAAGAAGTTTAGTTTAAACCTGAAAACTTAATTTCCTATATTATTTTAGGGAGGATATTTGAGGAAGCAGATAGATAAAATTCTAACCTGGTATTCCCTTTCTTTGAGGAAAACAGAATTGGCCAAACTTCTGGCTCCAACCACCAGCTTCCTTCCCTTCCTGGCAGGAAATAACTTCTTTTCTTGAGGGAGGGGAGAAGAGTTTAGGGAAGTTGAGTCGACCTCCACCTGCATGCTATATGTGAAGGACAACCTTATTAAAAATGTATTTAATGTAGCTAGATTAGGATAAAGAGTATCAATCACTTTCTCCTCTTAGATTGAGGTATGTTTTACTGATTTTTAAAAAATCAGTTTACAAACCTTCCCCATGTTATTATCATGAGTCATTTGATTCTAGTCATCACCAACACTCTGACAAAACCCTGAAGAACTAATATTATCTAAGTTCCAATTTTTATTAAAAAGAATTCCTACTAAATTGCCTCATTTTTTTTTAACCTAACCTGATTTCCTTCAGAGCTTGAAGAGATCATTGCAATGAAACCAGCACCTCAATGGAAATCAGGAAACAGAACTAAATTCTCAACCCTGCTCTTCCATTAACTAGCCTAACTGGGTGAACTTGGATAAGTCTCTTAATCTCACTTTCTATATGTATAAAATGAAAGGGTAGGATTAGATGATATCTAAGTCCTTTCTGGATTTCTGTGGTTTAATTCGAATGTTTCCCCGTCCTCCACCCATGCCTTGAATTTCCCTGATATTTGTGTATTTGTGTCAGCTTGAGAAATAAATGTGTGGCTAAAGGAAAATTAATATCAAGTCTCATCCTTCAGCTGCCCATCTGTAACTGTATGTTGTTTTGGGGACATGATGGGAAAATTTCTGAAAATGGTTCAGATATGGGAAACCAGCCAAGTTTCTTCCAGGAACAAATAAACTGTAGAGACAAGGTGAGATCATTTTTTTCCTTTTTTTATTTTAAATATTGTTTTTGGCCATTCTCAGGAACCTCTTCAGTGAGGTTCCTGAAAAGGAAGGCTATTTGAGTATACAGCTTGGACTGTCTACGTAGAGAGGGTGGCTCACTGCCCTCTAAAACACACATGTTTTAGAAAGCCTTCATTTAAGGTCTTGCATGATAGGGTTGAGTGGGCAGCTTGCCTGATGACTCAGCGTTCTGCTGTCCTGAAAATTGCCATCTGATTCTTAGGAAGTAAGAAGTTCAGTCAGCAAGCAAGCTGTCCTGAACTATAATGCTTTCCTTGATGCTGAAGTGCTACCAGACTGCCTCAGTGTTCTTGTGTGTGTGCATGGTGTGGGTGATGCCCTTAAAATCAAATAAGTAGCAAAAATCAAGCCTTCCTTTCTGAGTTGGCCTCAGGCATTAATGGATATTTTTATTAGGATTCTTTAAAAAGTTGTGCAAATCCCAACAAAGTACTAAAATCCGAATATCAGCAAAAGATGGGGCTGGGGACGTGTTATAGGGTACAAACTATGTGTGGAATAAGCACTCATTTTTGGTATCATGACTGTATAATCCATATTTTCTAAGTCACTATACTGGATACATACATTTATATAATATAACATATTTATACATACATATATACATATATATACATATATGTGTGTGTGCATGTGTGTGTGCGTGTGTGTGTGTGTGTGTGTGTGTGTATACATATACTTACAACATTTTAAAGGCAGCTAGGTGCCACAGTGGATAGAGTGCTGGATCTGGAGTCAGGAAGAATTTAAATCTGACCTCAGATATTTATTACTGTGTGACCCTGGGCAAGTCATTTAATCTAATGTGCCTTAGTTTTCTTTACCTGGAGAAGGAAATGGCAAATCACTCCAGTGTCTTTGCCAAGAAAACCCCAAATGGGATCACAAAGAGTTGGGCATGACTGAAGCAGTTCCACAAAACAAGATACATATGCAAACACATTTCCATTTTAAAAGAACCATGTTTTCTATTCCTTTTGCTGAGTTTTGTCAAAGTCTTTAGTTTTAATAAATGTGGTCACACCAATATGTGGATTTGTTTTGCTTGACTTAGTTTTTGGTTACAAGAATTTTATTTTTCTTTTTTTCAATTGTAGGGTTGATTGGGCAAGGGAGAGGAGAGCTTGGGATAATTTTGACAAAGCAAAGAAAAAAGGAAAGAGGTCATTGAAGAATTTAAGAAACATGTAGAGGATAATAGGAAAAGATTCAACAGGAAACAGAAAAGGCAAATAATTTTGAAAGTAGCATGTTGAATTTTCCATACACTTAAAAAATCAAGTTGTACGACGAGAGATTCATGGTTTCACATATAATTCTCTTTTTCTGTTCTATTTTATATATTTAAATAATTTTTCTTAGGTGTTTATTAAGTTCAGAATTTTTTTAAAAACATAAAATTTAAATTAAAAAAATCTGGCCACCTCCAAACTTTGAATTCTTTTAGGAATTCATTTCAGTCAGTTCAAAAAAATGACCCATAACTTGACAGGAGAAAGGAAACAATAAATGTTTCTTGAATTGAAAGTGTAATTACTTAATAACTCCTTCAGGAAGGGTTTGAATTATATAGGTGATAGAGTAACTCCAGTTTGGAATTTGGGGAATTTTCTTTAGCACATGGCCAGTCTTCCCAGACTTCTTTACACCAGGTGGACCAGGGATCATTAAACTTCTATTGATCTGTGCCTCTGCTCTGGTCTTCAGTCTGGACATCTGAAATTTCCTTTATTCTAAGACACTAGAGTCTTGCTTACTCATGACTTCATAGCCTAGAGGCAGATAGTCCCAAACCACATAGTCCATTTAACTCTGTTATTGAGGCAGTTATTGATAAAAACCATGACCATAAAATTCTTTTTCTGTTGGCTCAGCTCCTAGCTAGGGAAAAGGAACAAAAAACCTTAGTATTTGGACCCATCTCTGTCCTGTTTAGTTCTATGTACTCTAACCTAGTCATTGGTTTCCTTCTATAATCCATCTTCCTTCCCCCTCCCCTATGCAACTAATTAATAGAAATGAGTCTCAGAGTACTTATGAATGGTTATAGTTTATAGGAAACCAAACTAGGAGTTAGCAACAACTTTAGAAAATAGAAAAAAATCATTTAGAATACGTAGGCCAGTGGTAGGCAGACTGTCTTTTAAGCTGATTTCAAGGATCAACAACCAAAGTTTCAGTTCATTTCAGTCATCCCCCCCACTTTAGAATTTTCTTTTTTCTAATGAGCAAAGACTTTGGTCATTAGAGCCAAACCTCCTATGTATAACCTATCAAGTATCAGAGCTCACCTTGTAAATTGCCTTGCAGAGAGTCTGAAAAACTGATTACAAAAGATCATTAAATGTTTAAGGGACATAGAATCTGTTTGCTTGCTCTCAAATACATATCTGGCCATTGTGAATGCTTGCTGTTAGGAGGGGCAGTGGACAGAACCACTGGAAGCCTGGGATCAGGGAGACCTGAATTCAAATTTGACTTCAGACCATTAACTTCTTTCTGCCTCAATTTCTCCATGTGTAAAGCCAGGAGGCAGAAATGAGAAGGGAGAGTGCCTTGGGGACAGTGACAATGTTCAGAGTTGGATAATGTAGTATCTTATTTGAGAAATAGCTGAATCAGAGTAAGAAGACTGCAAAGATAGGAATGAGCCAGGTTATGAAGGGATTTAAATGTCAAAGAAAGGATTTGATGTGGATGTGGAAAATGATTATGGAAGTAATAGGGATCCATGGGATTTGAATGAGTAGGGGATGACAAGATTATGCCTTTGCTTTAGGAAGATCAATTTGATCACAGAAGAGAGGATGGATTAGAGACTCCCTTCAGACAAGGAGACCAACCCCAACTCTAGTACTCTTTAAATTACCCCATGCTGCTTCTGTTGATTAATATTGAAATCACTGGGCTACATGTTTCTATTCTTTTGATCTTTCCCCATTTTTATCAAAGACTTTTCATCTTTCTTGAACCTCTGAAGATTTTCCTTTTCTATGTTGTTCTGAAATTATGATGCTTAAAATAGGACACAACTCTATTTTAATGTCTCACCAGCACTGAGAAACCTTATTCTTTCATGTGTAATGATAAAAATGCTAGATCTCTAATCAGGGTACATGCATTTAAGTCCTGGAAAGTTAATTTTCATGGGTCATAACTTCCTTATTTATGAAATTAGGAAGTTGACTAGATGACCTCTAAAGATAATCAATTAGTAATCAGTAAACTTATGTGTCAGATGCTGAGAATTTAAGTATAAATAGAATAATTTTTACTCTTAAGGGGCTCTAATTCTAAGGTATTACTTTGCTCTACAGTGTAGAGAGTCAGTGAATGAGGATGAGGATGATAAAATGTAATTGTTATGTTAACCTTCATTTCATTTGTGGCACCTTCTTACTCCATCTGCTCCTTTTTCACTCTGTTTCAGGGAATAGCAGAGATTTAGCTAGGGTTTGTGAAAGGAAATAAGGAGATATATAAAGTTGTGGATGTAATTGTTGTTGTTCAGTTGTTTCAGCTGTGTCCAACTCTCTGGGACTTCATTTGGTGTTTTCTTGGCAAAATATATTGGAGTGGTTTGCGATTTTCTTCTCTAGCTCATTTTACAGATGAGGAAACTGAGTCAAACAGAGTTAAGTGACTTGCCCAGGTCATACAGCTAATAAATGTTAGCTTTCCTAACTCCATCCTGGCATTCTATCCACTGTGCCACCTAGCTGACCAAGGAGAGTGCTGTATTCAAGATCAGAGTGGAATGGGTGGTAGGAACAGCAATGGCAGCACTATTCCTTGTTGGGGCTAGCTGTTGAGCCTTCTCACTCTGTACTAAAATGGACAAGCCAAGGCTGGAAACAGAGTTGGTCAGGCAGCTAGTATTTTATTAATGTTGAAGTCTGGGGGTACAAAAGAAAACAAAAGGCAGCTTTTGCTTTCAAGGTTTGCTCACAGATTAATGGAGGGTGCAGCAAGCAAACAGCTATATCCATCAAGGTCTAGATAGGATGGATTGGGGGTTGTCTCAGAGGGGAGGCATTAAGGTTAAGGAGGACTGGTAAAGACTTTCTTGAAGAAGGTTAGACTTTAGCTGAGACCTGAAGAAAGTCAATTAAAGCAAGGAGGCAGAAAAGAAGAGGGAAAATACTCTAGTCATGGGAGATAGCCTGTGAAAATACTCAGTTGTAAAATGGTGTGTCATATGCTAAAACTAGCAAGGAGACCAGGATCCCTAAATTGAGGAATTTGGGGAGATCTCTGCCAGATCCAGATAGCCTCTGTGTTCCAGTTTGTAACAGATGCTGAGTTGCATAAGTTCCAGAACCAGAATTCTTCTAGCAACTCTGTTGATATTCACTGTTTCTACTAGAGGATAAGAGTTGAGTTAGTTCTTAGTTTTGGAAGTTCACATTTAGCTCAAATAATTATATCTTGTACAGTATTTGATATGCTGTTTTGCCATTTCAAGTCAATTCAGATGCCCACATGACAGTCTCTGCCTGCTGTTTGTCAGTCCATTACTTACTGGGGTCAACCCAAGCATATCTATGACTTCAAGCTTCATTTCTCCCTTGATGATTAGTTCAGGAACAAGTCTTTCTAAATGTGGCCAGAGCATGTGTGTTGGCAAACTTAGCACAAGCTTAACTGCGGTCCTTCTGCAATGACAAATGGCTTTTCTAGTCTCAGCATTCACTTTAATGTCTCTACATCAAGGTTTTCAGATTTCAGACTACACACTAGATCAAAAACTGATCCTATGAGAGTGTTTGGGAGTTCTCTTCCCCACTTTTATACACTTCAATCACTGACCCACTACGGCAACTTCCTTGTGGCATGCCTCATCTAATGACTCCTCACCAGCTGGATGTGGCAAATCTCCTGAAAAGGAACTGAACCTGTCACAGTGAAAATCTTGTTTGACTTGTATTGAGGAAGCTGGTGACACAGTACTGGATCTGGAGTTAGGAAGCTATGACTTCAAATCCAGCCCAAGAGACTTAGCTGTGTGACAACCTTTGTTTGCCTCAGTTTCCTCAACTGCAAAATGAGGATAATTAGAGCACCTACTTTTCAGGGTTGTTGTAAGGCTCAGAGGAGATAATATTTGCAAAATACTTAGCCTAATTAGTGCCCTTCTTCTCAGGCTTATGCCTCCTGTACCTATAAATGTGTTGGATAGCACCTTCAGACCCTCTTGGTTTTATAAGAATATCTTAAATGTTATCTTTATCGTGTCTTTGGTGAAGGACTTTGTGATCAGTTTTCAGGTATTTTCCTTTTTATCTCTCTTTAGGGATGCTTGCATGTGCCACCAATGCAGTTAGTTTGCAGACTATCAACAGAATTCTGTCTGCCTCCTTGTAAAGTTCAATAAGCATTTTATATCTCCTAGAATAATACACTGTCCTATTAAGTAGTCCCTCTAAATCTAATGTCTTCAGACCATCTGGCACTTCAAGTATCAAATCTCCCTGGTGGAGCTAAAATTCAAACACCTTACATCAATCCTATAAAGTTTGAACATTCATAGTACTCATTTTAGCTTAAATCATACTCTAATCTATATACAAAGCAGTAACAATACATTAGCACATAATAAGCAAATCTTGTAGCTGTAGCATAAAAGAATTAGATCTTACTCATTTGCATACATTTAAGATACTATACTGAAATGGAAAATGACAGGAAAACTTAATTAGCATAAATTCAAGGTTCAGTAAAGTGCAACATAGGTAAACTATGCATATTAATAACACAAGAGGGTATTAGCATACAGGCAGAGGTGCTAAGAAAAATAGCAATTCAATATAGAAGTTTCCCAGAAGAAAAAACAAAACATGAAAATTTTTTCCTCAAAAAAATTTAAAAACTTATTTTTTTTTTATAAAATGTGATTGCTACAAATCCATAGAATTCCAGGGCAATGTGTAGGCTTCCTTTAAGAAGCTTTGAAAAGAAAAAAAAAATCACTAGAAAAATAATCAATCCTTGATGAAGTCCTCCCATTTAATTATGAAGTGACATTGATTTCTACTATTTGGATCAGGTTTGGGGCTTGTCCTATCCTCAACCTGGTCATTTGTAAAAATCCTAATTGGAATTGGGGTGGGAAGGAAGCAGAAGGATTGCATAACTATGTTGTTTTCTCTTGGAGAACCCAACTGCAGCAAACCTCACTTTAATTTTGACCTTATTTTTCAGGAATTGCTTAGTTGTATGACCTTGATACTATAAATTTTATTCTATACAAAATCAGAAAGCATGCTTGGATACTGTTTGCAGTATTTGCTCAGCATAAAAGCAAAAAGCAGATCAATAGTATATTAAAAAAGAACACAATGAGGAATAAAACAAAATATTTAGTAGTTATGAGTCCACCATTCTTCTAAATATTTTAGAGAATTTTAAAAAATAATTCAATTAGAAAGGTAGTGGGAGATTAATAAATACTTTTAAATATTTTACTTTTTCCTAATTACATATTAAAAACAATTTTTAAAATTCATTTTTTCAAAAGTACTTAACAAAAGAAAAAAATGAAGGCTATAGGATCAAGGTCAAGCCAGAAATTCTAGGAAATGTATAGTTTGAGTCCAATGGTTGTATTTGCTGCAATTTGATAAAATAGTGGAAGCAACAGTTTTTACAGGGTGCTCCATTCATTCCCAATTGGACCAGAAGCAAAAACTTTGAAACTGAGACTCAAGGAGAGTGAAATTCAACATCTGTTGTAAATTGGAACTCAAGAGTATTGGTACGTACCCTTTCTTAGATGTCTGATCATTGGCAGGAGCTTCTGGCTTCTTCTGGCCTTATCTAGCTCATGTTGGAGAAGATAAATGATAAATGGAGTCAGTAGAAAGCTTCAGTGAGGAACAGTGCTGCCATTGCAGTTCCTGACTCCAAGGCCGGTGCTCTATCCACTACGCCACCTAGTTGCCCCTCTTATTTCCATTTTTTAAAACAGTCATGCTAATCTTTTGACTTATAGTATCTTTTGGGTAACATACCTATCACAATAAAGAAAACCAATATTCATAGAAAATTTCAGTGGGATCTTGGTAGTCATTATGGTTTTGTCAGTAATGTAGACAAATGAGTTCAGAATATGCTTCACATTAGGGTATATGTACCTAAGGAATTTTATTTTATTTGATAAGTACACATTTTTGAATAATCAATCAATCAATCATGAAAACATCATTAATATTCATCAAACTGAAGAAAAATAAGCAAAATACAAGTTTTTAAATGAGATATGAACTTCAAAGAGTATTTCTTAAGTGATTACTTTATTTGAGACATTGTTCTCAGTACTAGAAATATAAATAAGAAGAAAGCCCTTGCCTGGAAGATAGTCTACAGGGAGGGAACTAAAACATGAATAGGTAGAGAGAAGGTACTATCTGAGAACATGGTAGAGAGAGTCCAAAAAAGTCAAAAGCACAGTCCTGAGAGGAATGAATACATGGCAAGTTTGGGTTTTTTCCCTTAAAATGAAGATTCTGAGAGGAAGCAGTCAATCAAAGGAAGAGTCTGAAGGGTTCTGCCAATGTGAGAAGTCCAGAATTAGATTGAACAGAAGGATGTGAGATGACAGAGGAAATCTGAATGGTCAGTGGTATAACCTAGAGGGGAAAAAATGCCATCTTTCTTTTGAGACCTAAGGTTCTAATGACTGGGTATGCAAGAACAGCTTGTACTCTAATCTATATAGATGACTACTGGGCATTGGAGAATGAAAGTTATGGTTAGAAAAAACTAATTTCAGGGGCAGCTAGGTGGCTCAGTGAATAGAGCGCCGGCCTTGGAGTCAGGGGTACCTGAGTTCAAATCTGGCCTCAGACACTTAATAATTACCTAGCTGTGTGGCCTTGGGCAAGCCACTTAACCCCATTGCCTTGCAAAATCTAAAAGACAAAAACTAATTTCAGAAGCTCCCTTCAGTACCTGTTTGGAGGCAGAGCTGGATCAGAGTACTAAGTTGATGTTCAAGTTCCATAAGTCACTTTGGCTGGTCACATATAATTTTCTAGTTCACATACTTACGAAATAGAAGGCAATGAGACTTACTGACTACTGATGCTTGGCCATGACTTTTACACAATATTGCAATGAATAGAATTAGAAGCAGATGGATCACATTTTCCCTTTATGTATGCATGTGTTTCAGAACCAAAGAGAAAGAATTTTTTTTTCCAAAAGCATTGTCCGAGTTTTGCTGAAGTCCATATGTTTGATAAAGGTGCCAAGTTTCTAAGCCCAATTCTTTACTTGGTCCTTAAATGTGCCAAATACTTCTTTCAGACATATGCCTAGTTCTCTGGAGGTTTTAGATCAGATATGGAAATAAATTAGCCTGACTGATTTCTCCCTACTGTGAGGAAAGTGAGAGAGAATCAATGGCCAGATGACTATTTTCTTTGGAGGCTTTCTGTAGTGGGCAGTGAATGTTTCTTCCAATGATACTTGTGTATGCTATTACTATATAGAAGACTGGTTCTTTGGATGGGAGGGAGAAGGGGATGATAAGAAACCTTTAAAACTAAACAGAATAGTACTGACATGGGAGACTAGAAATGTATATTACTTGGAAGAATCTTAGGCTTAATGGGGTTTGCCTAGGAGCAGACTGACCTGAGTATCATATTGTGAATTCTGGATATTGAATTAAACTGGTTAAAACAAAATCATTGGGAAATGAAGTATTTCAAGTGATTGGCTCAATTCTCTGAAGTACAAAATGAGAGGGTTATACTCTATGATCCTTCCAGTTATAATTTTATGATTCTATGAAAATACTGGACAGTTGAGAATTACCATATATTCTTTCTTTCTATCTATCTATCATCTATTTATCTATCTATCTATCTATCTATCTATCTATCTATCATCTTATATATCATACATGGGTCAACAGTAATTAATGAATATTGGTGAAGAGGCAACATAGTATACTAAGAGGAACATTTGGATCTGTGGAAGCCAACACCTGGGTTTAAATCCTATTTACTTGTTAACCATATGATTCTATATAAGTCATTTAGCTATGAGACACAGCTTCCATATTTGTAAAATGGGATAATAATAAAACCAGTACAATGGCTAATATGGAAATATATTTTGCATGACTACATATGTAAGAACGTAATTCTCATTGAGAGATAGTGTAGTAGAGTGAAAGTATTATTGGACTTTGAGTGCAGGGTTCGAATCCTGCTCTAGCCTATGTATTCCTGTTATATAACCATAAACACGTTACTGATATTTCACTTGAAAAATTGTCCTATGATTCTCTCTTCTAGAGAAATATATAAGTGATAATTTGTCAAATATTTCAAACCAACCATAATATTCCCCCTATAGTTTTTTATTCTTTGCACAAAACATCTCTATTTAAAAGAAAATGTTTGAATCCCTTATCCATTCTGTTCACTTTCCTCCAGACACATTCCTGTTTATTCCTTTAAAACATGTTTAGGGGCAGCTAGGTGGCACAGTGGATAGAGTACCAGCCCTGGAGTCAGGAGGACCCAAGTTCAAATCTAACCTCAGACAGTTAATAATTACCTAGCTGTGTGACCTTGGGCAAGTCACTTAATCCCATTGACTTAAATAAAATTTTTTTAGAAATATTTAGATCATTGTTCTATGAAGTTTTTAGAGAGAAAGGCAATTTCTCTTATTTTTTAAAAATTTTATTTATTTTTCTTTCATTTTATTTATTTTTCATTTTTTTCCTATTATGAATTTTTTCCTTTTTTTCCTTTTATTTTTTTTTCATTTATTTCCTACAGGCACCTCACCATTTCTTCATTCTTTGTCTTACCTGAAATCCTTCATACTAATCAGGTTTGCAATTTTATTTGGACCTTAAGGATGAAGCAACTGAAGAGTAAAGTGCCTTACACTCAATTTCCATTAAATGACTTTAAGAACCACAAGTCACTATATGAGGAAATGGTATTGATGATTTTCCTTAAATGGGATATTTATTCCTCTTTTCAAATTCCCTTCCTTTGCAGATGTATATCCTTTTTAGGATACCTCCCTAAGAAAGTAGGACTAAATGGAGTAGAATATGGGACTATATAAAGTGATAAAATCAACAGTAACAGAGTTTGATTTAGTAGGGACAAGATAATTTCAATTGAGTGTATGTTTAGTTTCAAGAATCAAAGGGACTTAGGGTAGAAAAACTGTATATAGAAGTTAAATAACTCCAGAAAAGGTAAAATGTCAAGATTTGAGATGTCTCTAGATAACTTATCTGTATACGTAATTAAAATCATAATGAGCAATAAGAATCCTGAGGGACTGGTGAAGAGTCAGTTTGTTTTTTAGAATTCTATTCTAATGGGACCCAGAAATATGGAGCACACTAAAAGGGATATAGAAGAGAATGATCAAGATGGTGACAAAACTGCATAAGGATCAAGTGAAAGAAATGGGGACATTGAGCCTGGAGAAAAGAAAGACTTAGTGGAGCTGTGGCAGTAACTTGAAGTATGTGAAAGACTGTCAAATGAAAGAGGGATTATATTTGTTTCGATGGTTGCCTGAGAGCAGAATTAAGAATAACAGGTGGAAAGTGCAGGGAGGCAGATTTCAGCTCCACTTAAAGAAAAATTTCTAAGCAATTAGAGCAGTCAAAAAAGTTAAAAAGGCTGCCCCTGTCTTCAACAGGAATCTTATTCAGTTATGAACTTTGAGACCCTTCTAATTCTATGATTTAATACCTGTAGTACCTGTGTGTGTCCGATGGACACGGTATACTTTGCGTGTAACTACATTACATATAATATGACTGCTATTGTACAATGAATATATACCTACTGCCCAAACATATGCACCTGCTGCAATTTGCAAGTACTTAACATTTTTTAAAGGAGATGAGATTGTAACAAATATGAGAAAATTTTCCTATAATGCCATAGTTTTAAAGAAAGATAGTTATTGAAGAAGACTAAAGATTAAGAAGAAAAGTCAAGGTGTTCAGGGCTGATCAGGACACACATCTGGTAGTCAGCAAATAGCAATAGTAGTCAGGGTTTTAGCTATGTGGTCAGCAATTATCTAAACCAAGTAGGGCTTGGGAGATCCAGTATTCTAACTCTTCCTTAAAGATATGTAGAGCTTCAAGATGAACTAGAGGCAAACCATTCACACAATTGAAAACAAAAGCTCAAAGGGAGTATACCAAGTATACCAAGAAACAAAACAAAGATAGTGCCTTCACCAAAGCTCTCTGTACTAAGCCATTCCCATTGATGTTTTTTATATGGGAATGGAAATGGATCCCTCTGGAAATAGAAGAAGAAGAGGGCCCTATTTCTTTTACTAACTGGGTTAGCAAAGCTCCATTTCTATATTTATAAACTGTCATTTAAAATATGCCTTATGTTTATGTGTAGGCATTCTGGAAAGAAGAAACACATTTCCCAGAAGTTTGTATCCTGAAGCACAGACCTAGTTTTTTTGTGCTACTTATAGCTTTGGTACATTAGATCATTTCCAAAAACACTATTATTTTCATTCATTCATTCATTCATTCCATACATATTTATGAAGAACCTTCTACATGTCCAGGTACTGCTAATATTTGCTCTGCATCTGCTAAGGGCACATAAAGAAATAAGACAAGGTCCCTGCCTTCTTGAAATCTGACCCTTTACCAAATTGCAATAATTATAGAGATGACACATGAGACTATTAAATAGGTGCAAAGCATTTCTGTATATGATTAAATCCCTGGGAAAAATGATATTAAAGAGTGTTTTTGGAGTGCAGAGAAAGATGGAGGAACAGTATTGGTAGGAATGGTCTGAGATTACTGAGAAGACCAGACTTGATCTGAACCAAGAAGAACAGTGTTAGCATATTTTTAATGTGTAAGGGCTAAGTAATCACCTCTAAACTTGGTTTCTTACTATAGTTACCTTCTTATTCAATGAGCAAATCCTCTGTTTCTTCACATCATCCTCCATTTGTGATTTCCTGGCTGATTGTTAGTCATCCATCAGATATGCTGATCTCTAGGGCAGGATTTTACAAACCACATAGAGGAGGTGGGTTCATAGATGGTATAGTTAGTGGGCAGACTATTTTTATTTGGAGAGGATTCAAACCCTAAACCCACCAAAAATCAAAGCTATACCAACTGAAGTAAATAAATATCAGGGAATATCAGAACCACATGAATCACCAACTATGTGGTCATAAGGTTCACTATCTTGAAGACTACACCATGAAGGCTAATTGATTCAAATTCACACATCCTGAAGACACAGACAGGAACTGTTTTATATGTGTCTCTGTATCCTCACCACTTAATACAGTTACTTGCATATAGTGAACATTTAATTAATTTTTTGGTTTTCTTTTAATTGTTTGGTTTGATGCAAGACAGGGTACTGAAAAGAGGATTAGGCTGGATGTTTGGAGACCATACTTTGATTCAAAAAACAGTCCCTGTCCTCAAGGAGCTCACATTCTAATGTCTAAGATAATTCACCTGGGTTTAACTATAAATCTATCTATATTACCATATAAACTTATAAGTATAGAATACAAGGTATTGGAAAGGAGCCAGTAGCTGGGAATTGCAAAGGAATTCCTAGTGAAGGTGGTATTTGAGCTGTCCAGAGGAGAACCTGGGATTCCAAAAGTCAGAGGTGAGAGGGAGTGAATTCCAGGTATGGAAGATGGGCAGTGTCAAATTGCTGAAATGTGAGATGGAGTTTTGAACGTGCAGAACAAAGCGAAGTCTAGGGAGTCTGGATCTCAGAAAGTGAGAAGATGGAGACATAGGAAGGGATCAGTTGGTGAATAAATTTAAACATCATTTGGGGAGTTTATGGTTGATCCTAGAATCAATAGGTAGCTACTGGAGTTTACTGAGGATAGCATGATTAGATTCAGCTTTGGCAGTTATGCGGTAGATGGCTTGGAGATGGGAGAGACAAAACTGGGAGACCAATTAAAAGGCTGGTGTAAAAGTTTGAGATGGGGTGACAGGCAGGAACAAAATCATACATGATGATTACTCAAGGGCTAACTATTGATTTGAAAGACTATATATAAGCATTATCTATGAACTACGCATTTTAAATAATTTTGTTAAATTATATTTGAATCTGGTTTGGGCTTCACTAGGGGATGTTGCCTCTGCCCTAGGGAATTATATGTGATGCAGCCCTGAGCTAAGCATGTGACTGTGTAAGTGGAGAAGAAGGCACAAATATAAATCATATCATGGCTATAGGGATGATAGATTTGGCAAAACAAAAGATAGAAAGGTAGAATTATTGTGGTGTAAGCAAAGAAATACAAAATAGGTTAAATACTGGCAAAAAGAGGACATTCATTATGGAGAAGGAGAATCATCAAGTCATAGAATTTCCAGTTGGGAGAATCCTTTAAAAGTCAGATAGTTCAACTGTTGTTCTATTAGAAACCAGGAGGGTTGGGAATTCAGAGACGCCTGGAAGGATTTGCATGAACTGATGCTGAGTGAGATGAGCAGAACCAGAAGAACATTGTACACCCTAACAGCAACATGGGGGTGATGATCAACTTTGATGGATTTGCTCATTAACAGTGCAACAATGAGGGACAAATTTGGATGGAGAATACCATCTGTATCCAGAGAAAGAATTGTGGAGTTTGAACAAAGACCAGACTTTAAAAAAACCGTTATCTTATTATGTAATTTTACTATCTCTTATGCTTTATTTTTTTCCCCTTAAGGATATGATTTCTCTCTCATCACATTCAACTAGATCAATGTATATCATGGAAACAATGTAAAGACTGACAGACTTCCTTCTGTGGGGCGTGGGGAAGGGAAGCGAGATTAGGGGAAAAATTGTAAAATTCAAAATAAATAAATAAGTTAAAAACAAACAAAAAGTAATATAGTTCAACTGCTTCATTTTTACAAATGAAGAAACTGGGCACTAGAGAGATTAAATGAGTGACCTAAGGCCACACAGATGGTGGCAGAATTTGAGCTTAAACATTATCATAGACTCTTAAGGGTATGAAGGCATTTCAGAGGTTAGCCAGTTTAAGCAGATGAGTTAGAGAGGAGTGGCCAGGACCTCCCCCTTTTTGTTTTCCCCAGTCTCTGATGTAACCATCCTAGATTGCTCATTTGGGAAGCAGAGTAAAAGGAAAAGGAAAATCCAGGCTAGCTAGGATTGGGTCTAAAGTGGAGAAAAATTACTAGTAGTTAAGTGCTTGGGGGCTTCTTTAGACTCTGGGGACAAAGCAGAGAAACCAGACTTAGAAGTGATCACATTTACCTTTGCATTATTCAAGGTTAGTAGAGAATGTAGGAGAAAAATCCAAAGGAAGTTCCACCCTTTCGTTTCACTATTACCGACACCCCCCCCACCCGCTTTTTTTCAAGGATTACCTTTCTTTTGATCCTTTTGTGTGCATGTATGCATGTGTGTGTGGGAAGGGGGGGACAAAAGAACAAAACAACTCCCAGGGGGCCCCTGGGAGAATCTTTGCTGGTCTTAGGAATAGGAAGTTCCCTCAGAAAGCACCAGCCACTTTAATTCCCACCAAACAACAAAACACGTGCAGCTAAGATAAAAGCAGGAGAGAAGAAAAAAAGCAGCCCCCTCCCTCCCTTGTTTAGGGAAGCAGGTGCACCTTGTACAAACAACATCATTTCGTTCTTGTATTTGGTCTGCTGGAGGAGGGGGTTATCACCTCCAGGAAATCACAGGTCCTTGACTTATGGATATATTTGACCAGCTCAAGACCCCAAATCTTGAATCCTTCTTTCTCCTCTGCCCAACAAATCAACAAAACAAATAAAGCCCCAACAAAATTACCACAAAAGCTTATCCAGGCAGCTGATGTACTTTGGCTATAGGGGCTGTCAGAAAAAGATAGCCAAAAAAGAAAAAAAAACTGAGCAAAAAATTAAAAAAAATGAATATGAAGGAAGGCTCAGAACTACATAATACCCAGCCTATGAGGATAGGTGAATGCAGCTTTAGTTCATAATTTGATAGAATTGATTGCTATATTTAAAGCAATTAAAAGATGGAAAAAATGCTTTGTGCTTGCATTGTGGTAATTCTTGAATGTATGTCCTGTATTTGACAGGAGTAACAATTTGAACAATGGATTGATACTTTTCCATTTTAAATCTATATTGACTTTTTTTTAAGGTTTTACAAGGCAGTGGGGTTAAGTGACTTGCCCAGGGTCACACAGCTAGGTAATTATTATGTATCTGGATTGGATTTGAACTCAGGTCCTCCTGACTCCAGGGCTGGGCTCTATCTACTGCATCACCTAGACACCCCTCCCCACCATACATTTCATTTTTACATTTGGTCAAAGAATTAAAGGCACAATGTTCATTTTAATTCCTTGAAGATCTAGGAAATTTCCTTCCAAAAGTCCTAATTTTCAAAATCTGGGTGATGTTAGCTATTATTACCACACTCATATTCTAGGTTGCTCAGTGGATAGTGATGGACCTGAAGAGAGAAATCCTTGAGTTCAGACAAGAGTTGTGGGAGCCTGGGTAAATCATTTAACCTCTGCCTCAGTTTTCTCATATGTAAAATGGGGATAATAATATGTAATTTGGCCAAAGAGACTGTCTTCTCAGGGTTTCTAGGATTGTAAGGACAAAATGAGGTAATAGCTGTAAAGTGACAGGCATAAAGTAAAGACTATGTAAATGTTAACTATTATTATTAAAAGTTAGTTATTTCTGTTTTCATGTTTGTCCTCCTCTGTTTCTCCCCCCCCCCATTTTTTTCCCCACACGACTGGTGTTTCTGAAAAATGTTTAACTAGCTCCTACCAAGTCAAGTTAGCACATATTTATAAAATACCCACTATATAGGTGTGTGTAAGTATGTACATAAGCACACACACACATATATCATATAAACCTACTATGTAAGTCTGGTTAAGAATGGGGGGGTTAAAGACAAAAAACATTCCCAGACTTCAAAGGACTTAATGTTTTACTATCTAAGTGTATAGGATGTGTATGCAGGTGGCTTACCAAGCTAATTGGAAAAGGAAGAATGTATTAATCCCTGGGAAATCAGGTAAGACTTCACAGACTGGTAGCACCAGACTTACTCTTGAAGTAAGATAAGGATTTTGAGAGGCAATGTATTAGGATAGACCTATGCAGATGCATGGGGAGAGGACTGTCTGGCAGAGATAGCACATAGTCATGGTTAGAAGATTGTGAGTGTGTGGAGGAGGATGTGAATTGTAGGGAGACTGTGTGTGTGTGTGTGTGTGTGTGTGTGTGTGTGTGTGTGTGTGTGTGTGTGTAGGGAGGAGCCTAGGGATGGAGAGGGAGAGAAGGCATCTAGTTACTGAGCTGTCTGGGAGGATAGTGAGACGTGATTAGAGTGAGCAGAGACTTGAGAGTGAGGGTGTTTTGGAGGGTACCCCTCACTGAATGACTCCTAAACTGAACTCACAGGGAAAACTGCCTGCAGGGGTGCATGGATAGGGGAGATGGTGGGAAGGATGGTGTTTGTAGGGGGTGGGGATTATGCTTCTGAAGAGACTGAGGTGAGCCCTAAGGGAAGCTGCCGATTTAGATGACAGTTGGGGAGAAGAAATAAAGGGGAGGAAAAATCCTGGAGAGTCTTTTGTAGGCTTTTTTGAGGGGTGAGAGGAGGGTTTGGAGCCTTTGGGGTTGACTTCTGCTAAGTCATCAGGGAAGAGTCTGCCTAGGCAGAAAGAAGGCATCTGAGGTGGGGGGGTATGGCAGAGTGGTCTAGCACTTAATGTAGTGTCTGGCAGGGAGCAAGTGCTCAATATTGCTTGTTGACTGGTTGGAATTGAGCTGAGGGCTAACCTGAGCTATTTTTTTTTAATTTTTTGCAAGGCAGTGGGATTACGTGGCTTGCCCAAGGCCACACAGCTAGGTAATTATTAAGTGTTTGAGGTCAGATTTGAACTCAGGTATTCCTAACTCCAGTGCTCTATCCACTGTGCCACCTAGTCGCCCCTTACCTGAGCTATTTCAAGAAATATTTCTTACTTAAGGGAAGGATGGAGATGGAATGAACCTTCTGGGAACCTGCATTTGGTATTGGTGTGAGATGCTCTATTGTAGGTGTCCAAATTTGTTATTGTGTTCATTGGGGGGATGGATTGCATTATACTCATTTAATAGGTATTGAATTCTGTATTCAGCCCTTGAGGGTTTTTTGGGGGAGGGCATTGGGGACCAGAAGAGCTAAACGTTTGGACACCCCAGCTCTATTGGAATGAAATTGCATTGGAATAAGCCATGGATCTGCAGTTAATAAAAGATCTGGGCTAATATCTGGGTCTGTTGTTTTGTATAAATATAGGATGGGAAGAATAAAGAGGACTCCCTCCTTGTGAATTTGGATTAGCCACTTCCCCAGAAGATAAGGATGGGTCTGAAAAGAAGTTTGTGTTTGGATTCTGAGAAAATAGATTCAAATCCTGGCTCATTTTAACTGGATGACTTGGGAAAATCACTCACCCTCTCTGGGCACCAGTTTCTTATCTGCAAAAATAAAGAACTTGTCTAGTTTATCTGTAGCCATAGGTATATGATGCGAAGACAGAAGGAAATGAATTTCTGGAAAAGATCATTAAAGGTCATTCTATGTGGGGTAGTATTTGTGAAGAATTCACCAACTCTCTAACTCAAGGAGAAAAAAGAAAGGCTTAGACTTTAATTCACAGGATGTAGGAAACTACAATTTACTACAAAGTTCGAAGGTTCCTACGAAGTCCACAAACTATAACACGAATTTACAAGTTAGGTCGTGTGAAAGAGTAGCTAGTTAGTGGATTTCTTAAAGGACAGACTGATTAGCAGAAGTTGAGGTTAAGAAAGGTTATAGTGCTTAGAAAGGAAAAAAGAAAAAGAAAAAAACTTAAATTAAGAAAGATTCAGCCGCATGGAGGCGGGCTATATTGTTCCAGCAATATGGACCAGACCATGTGGATCCAGTTTAGAGAAGAAAAGAGAAGAGATGAAGCAACTCAATCCGCATTCAAGGAGAGAACTTCTGCTTGGGCTTGGAGGATTTTTTGCTTTAATGTATTTCCATGGTGGGCAAGACTAGGGTAATGCTTGTGGAATGGTTTAGACCTGGCTGCAGGTATTCACTGATGCTTTTGCCACAGGGGCAGTTCTCAAAGACTGCATTCACTGAGTATGAGCAGCTGCTCTTAAGGACAAATGCCTTTTCTGGTTCCAAAAAAAGTAAAGGAGAACACATCTCATAGTACAGTTCTGTGCCCAGAGTTCTCCTGCCACAATACTGTGAACTACATAATCTTAATTTTTTTCAACTTTAAATCTTATGATCCTGAGAGTCACATTAACCTCTTTTATGAAAAAAAAAAAAAACAAACCATTGGGAGTTGAGTTCAATAGCACTGACAGAAAGGAGAAAAATAGAAAACTATCTCATTCCATGTACTTTCTGCAGTCTTCAGGGATTTCTCTTTATTCTTCAGCTCAAAGTAATCTGGTACTCTCACCTTCTTTATCTTGCAAGCTTTATCCTTTGATTCCTTTGCCTTTAACAATTTTTCAATTTATATTATAGTTTATTTGTGTGCATGTGTTTTTAACACCCTCCTTTCTGAACCTTTCCCCCAACTGAGGGTAGTGTATGCCCTCTTTTATCTATCTCTTGCCCAGTATCAAGACCTTGTGTATCTTGGGCAAGTAGTGAGTATCTGTTGAATAGACATTTTATATATATACCAACAAAAGTTTAATTTTTGTTTAGGAAATTAGATTATTTCAATAGCCTAATGATGGGTCCACCTGACTCAAATCTCATCCCCCCATTTTAATCCATTCTCCATTCAGCCATGAAAATAATTTTTCCTAAAGTGCAGGTTCAATTATGTCACCCCACCAATAAAATCCAGTAACTTCCTGTCACCTCTAGAAGCAAATACAAAATGCTGTTTGGCAGTTAAAACCCTTCATTACCTAGGCCCCTCCTACCTTCCTAGTTTTATACCTTAGTTCTCCACCCAGCACTTCTTAGATAGAGTGACACTGGCCTACCTACTGTCCCACAAACAAGACATTGCTTCTCTCAGTTCTGAGAATTTTCTGATTGAGTCCCATGTTTGGAATACTCTCCCCCCCTCTGTTCCAACTACTGACCTCTCTGACTTCCTTTTAATCTCAACTAAAATCCCACCTTCTACACAGGAAACCTTCCCCAACCCCTCTAAATTTCAGTGCCTTCCCTCTGTCAATGATTTCCTGTTTATCTAGTATATAGCTTACTTTGTACATATTTGTTTGCATATTGTCTTCCCTTTAGCTACAAGATCCTTGAAGATGGGCTATTTTTTGCCACTTTTTGTATCTGGGACTGTCATATAGTAGGAACTTGATGTTTAAGGATTGATTGTGTAATGAGAAAAATTTGAATAACTTCTTGGAGTAGAAACTAATATCGAGGACTTGTTCCATAATTTCTAGAGGAAAAAAGGTAGCCCCTTTAACTTCCATGAAATTTGTAAGTCATTCTCATTTTGTAAACCTGTTCTTGGAGATGGCTGGGTGACAATAGATAGAGAAATTGTAGTTAGAAAGAAATGAGTCTGAATCCTGCCTTTGAAACCCTACTAGCTGAGTGGCCTAGGAAAATTAGTTTGCCTCTTTCAGCCTCACTTTCTTCATCTATAAAAATGGAAAGTTTTCATCATAATATATTAATATTATAACACCATCTTCACAGTGTTATTATTGGATCAAATGAGCTATATATGCATGTTATATATATATAATTGTATATACCCACCATCTATTTATACATAAACATGAATATCATTTTTCAAACTTTTAAAGGTTATTTGTATCCTAGCCATTATTGCTATTGGTCCACAACTTGAAGTCTGTGCAAGCTATGAACAGCTAAACTAAAGGTTTGACAATTCTATATTCTACATGCTTGGAGTTTGCCTAGGAGAGAGCTAACAGAATCACGTCTTCAAAATGTCCTACCAACAATAACTTTTATTATGGAATTTTTGACTTTGGGAAGGTACAGTTTGTGATTCTGACTATATATAAAACTCATTGGGGAGACATAGTAAGCTTTGGGGGAACCTATTCTGTTCTTTTAAAAATAGCTCCACTCACTCTATTGCTTTGCAAGGAAAACATCAATTAGAGTGAACAATGTTCTCTACATAATGTGGATGCCAAGCTGTCTCTAGATAGCTCCTTTGAATTTGCTTTGGGCTGTGCTGAGTCTTCTGTTAGGAGGAAATTATCAACAACAAGAGGAAATCCTGTACTAGTTTTGAATAGTCCTGATTTTAAAGGTACTTCCCTTCTTGTGGGAATTGTATGTAATCAGAATAGCACTATAAGATATTGAAATTATTTTAGAAGGTTGCATTTCAGCCCTTATTTAAAAAGAGAGAGAGGAGGAGGAGACAGACATTGTGCATGAGAAAGAGTCAATTGTTGGGCTAGATGCTTCCCAGGTTGCCTGGACCTCACCAAGGTGGGGCAGAGTTTAAGGCATTGGTCACAGGAAATTGAAGCTCCTTAGAGACACCCATGTTTTCTGGAGCACACAATGACTAATAAATGCTAAAATTACTTTGGAAAGTGTACTATGTGTCACAAACATTTACCCCTTTCCTTGCAGGGCTGACCCATCTGTCAAGAGCAGGATGAGCTGGGGGAAATGGAGCAGTCCTGCCTGTAATTCTCCATCTGCTGGTCTAACTCAGCCAAACATAGGGATGTGAGGAACAACTGGATCTCAGAGAGAGGAAGTCTCAAGGCAGTTTTAGGAATTCTCCCTTTTCTTCTGACTGCATTCAGATCTGTGGGCAAGACTTTTTGAGAGTTCCGTGGCCAGTTCTGGACATCATCTTTTTGGAAGAACTTTGAGAAGCTGATTGTTATTAGAAGAGGGTAACAAGCATGGTAGTGACTCTTGATTACAAGGATTTGGAAATTTTTGACAGAAGCATGTCTGAGAGATTAGGGCAGGACTAAGAAGTTGTTGTTAGGTTGCGGCTGCGGCTGACCAGAGCTCAAAGCTGATTGTGATCCAACATTATCTCTGCCTAGTGCTTTGGTGTTTTCTATGCCTAAGACCTCTGAGAAGATTACAGAGGAGCCGAGTGTAGGAGACTACCCATAGGGCCACACACAGTATAAAGGCACACAAATATAGACACTCAGGAAAAATCATTCAGGTAACTAGATTCTCTAAAGCTGGTGCCTAACAATGGGGTCCTATCAGGATCTCTTCTCTTCTCTCCTAATACATTCAGTTCCACAGTATAAAGACAAGTTTAGGAAATTCTTGTTCAGAAGCCTGTGCTGTCTTTTCTTTTATGAATTGCCCACAGAGCGAGACAGACACTGGCATTCTTGTTAGGGCTGTTGGCAGGAGTCTGTAGTTTTATACCCAACGTCTCAGTTCTGCTTTTCTAGTGGTGATTAACAATGGAGCTGGCTTGAACTCATTCCTTATGTGAACTGGTTGAAGAAATTGGGGTTGTTTAGCCTAGAGAAGAGAAGATTTGAGGGGGGTAAGGTTTGGAGGGAGATAGATGATAGTGGGGAGAATCAATATGGTGTACCAGAAAATCTACTGGGATTGGAGGAAGAGGGACAACAGAAGGACATTATAGGGAGACAGAATTTAACTCAATATAAAGAACTTCCTAACAATTATTGTTCAGTCGTGTCTTATTCTTCCTGACTCTGTGGACCACTATGTGTCAATACTATCCATAGGTATTTCTTGGCAAAGATACTGGAGTGTTTTGCCATTTCCTTCTCCATAGGATTAAGGCAAATAGAAGTTAAGTGACTTTACCTAGTCACTATAGCTAGTAAGTACCAGAGGTTGGATTTGAACTCAGATTTTCCTGACTGCATGCCCACTGCTCTATTTTCCAGCTGCCAGACAAGTAAGGTTGTTTCCAAATATAATGGATGGTTTCAACAGGTAATAGATTTTCTATCTTTAGAGGAATACAAAGGTAGAAGCTGGATGACTGTCTCTTAGAGATATTATAAAGTGTATGCATTCTTTAAGTAGTCATGACTCTTAGTATCCTTGTAATTCAGATTCTCCTTGCCAGTGTTATGATGAGGTACTGGACCATAGGAGTGGGCAGAAGCAGGACTTTGTGAATAGAAGATTTCTGCATCAGGTGATTCCATGGAAAAAGCTGACTTGGGGTATGACTAATTGTATTGTATTATCCACAGGAAGTGAATAACAGGAGTGGACGCTGGTCTGTCTTGTTCTAGTATGTCTATACTAGGTGGTGAAAAAAGTATTAAGTTGGAAAGAGTAGAATGAATATTGGTTATGACTGACAGGTGCCATCCGCTGCCACTGTTTTATGAGAATATTCGCAGCTGTCTATATTAATTCAGGCTTGTGGTTCAGTATGCTCCAGAACCCCTACACAATATACATAGGAATTAAGGAAGTAAGTGATTCTAGTGTGGGTGAATTGGGATGCTTCCCAGGGAATGGGGTTGTGTTATAGAGTGTGTGTGTAGGTAAATGTTTAACAACTGACCCAGACAAAACAAAACATTATGGACACAAGACACACTTTTAAGTTGTTTATCACTTTCTTAAGTGAAAACAATCAAGCCTTTTGTTGTTTTCTGTTGTATGAGACCTCATACTGAAAACTTAACCATCAAGGAGCTTGTCTATTTGGTGTCAGAACATCTGAGTTCTAGACCAGTAGTATCAGATTCAAACTCTGGGTCACATATTCATCTAGAAAACCCCAAAATTGACATTGTCTATGTTCTATTTTTATTCATTTTGTTAAATAGTTCTCAATTACATACCAATGTGTTGGACCTTACTTAAGCTGACAGAGAGTTTGATACCTCTACTCTGGAAATTTTACTTGGGAATAAATTCTCTGGCCCCTTGCCAAAGGAGATCTTACCATAACTCCTGAGTCATTCTTTGGTTTCTGTGACTGGGATTTCATAGAAGAAAAATGGAGGAATTATCAATTTTGGTAGGTTGCAAGAGTGGTAGAAAGACTTGGCCTTTCTCTTTCTGGGAGGCCTTTCTTTCCCTTGCTATCTTTCCCTTGTACTTGGGGTGGGGTGGTCATGTTTTCATGATAAAACATGAGCTTGCTTTGGTGTGTTTCTTCCTTGAACAGAGGTCCTCAATCAACAGCTACCAATCATGAGAGATGGATGTTTCCAGCTATAGTGATTTCTTCATGAGTTTGAGAGTTCCTAGATTTCTGAGTTAGTACCAATTGACCTGCAACTATATGGATTCTCAGAGGACAAGGTGCCCACTGATAGCATCATCTTGAACCTGACAGGACTAATAATTTATATCTGATTAAATAGCACAACTGGATTTGGTGAATTTCTTGGATGGTATAAGCCTGAGATAAAGATGAAATGTTTGTTCAGCAGTTTCTTTTTGGAGATGGGTTATTATTTTGTGTGTTAAATATTTTTTACAAAGTGTTGGTGAGTCTTTAAGTACTTTTTGTGTCTAAGAAATAAATAGCTGTTTTATTCATTGTCCAGGTGAACCTAACTTTTTGTGACCCTATTTGGATTTTTGTGGCAAAAATAATGAAGTAGTTTAACATTTCCTTCTCCAACTCATTTTGTAGCTGAGGAAACTGAGACAAATAGGGGTAAAGTGACTTTCCCAGATTGTACACATGTTTGAAGCTGTATTTGAATTCAGGAAAAGGAGAATCAGGAAGATTCCAGGGCTAGCACTCTATCCACTGCATCACCTAGCAGCCCCAGTAGACCTATACTTGAATCCCATTTTGTACTTTGATTACTTTTTCAGTAAGGGATTCTGTAATCTTTTTTGGTGAGACTCTAAATATTAAACACATTTAAACTTTGTTTTGGAGATTTTCCCCAGAGTTCTGGAGCAGGGTCATGATGAACTAGAGAAAGCAAAAGAAACATGACCCCCCTTTTTGAGATCAGATTCCCCTACCTACCCCATCATAAGCTATATTAGTTTGAGTTCAGATCTTATAAGAGGGCACCTAATGTGCAGCCAGTGATACAATGATTAAGGTTCTGGTCAGATTAAGAAAAGAAAAAAATTAATATGAATTGCACTAGTTGAACTTATTCCAAATCCCATCCTCTGGAAAGAGTGCCCACTGGTGGGAACATATAAAGGGAAGGAAAAATGGAAGATCCTAGTGTGGGCTTCATGTCTGCTTATTCACCTCATCCTGACCTTGAGTGAGACGGAGCATCAACTGGTGAAGAGCCGATGTATATTCCAGGTCAGGGCCTCTGCAACCCAATTGGGAATGATCTTCCAGTTGGTTTGGAAATCTTACCTGGTAAAATCTCCCCAAACAGCTGCAATGCTTCCCATTCCTGGGGCTTTTGGGGATTCCCAGCAGGGAAGAAAGCTTAGTTAGCAGCTGTCTCTCACCTTCCCTCTGTCAACAGCTTTTTACTTCTAGCAGGACACTGTGCTTCAAGTTCCCCCACCCCTAGATGGAGATTAAGAACTTGGGGAAATCGAAAGTTGTTCCTCTTCAGAAAAAAAAATGGTAGGCTGCTCTCCAGATTGGTCTTCCAATGCCAAGAATCCATTTCTTTCTCCCTGGTATTACAGCAGCATGCTGGGGCAGTATCCTCAGCAGGACTTCTCTTTAGCAAAATAATTGCTGAGCGTGTAATTGAGGAAAAGAAAATTATATATTATATAAAAAAGTGATTGCTGAGTATCTACTGGCATGTGACTTCTTTTCAGTGTTTATACTGAAGTTTCACCACAGCTAATGTTTCACAACAGCCAGACCATCTCCTCTCTCTCTAGAAGGTCCATGCCTTGGTGTTTCTGAACTAGTACGATTTTGTATTATGGAGCTTGGCTATCCCCTCAAGCAAAATTCATAGGATCATAGGAGCTTATATCTGAAGCTGAAAGGGAACATAACAGGGATCTAAGAGTCAAATTCGTTTATTTTATGGCGAGGAAGCAAATGGTCAGGAAAGGCAGCTAGGCAGCACAATGGATAGAGTGATGTACCTGTTATCAGGAAGACCTGAGTTCCAGTCCAGCCTTAGACACTTATTAGCTATGTGACCCGGGGCAAGTTACTTAACTCACTTCTTCAACTGTAAAATGGAATGGCAAATTATTTCACTATCTTTGCCAGGAAAACTCCTCAATGGGATCATAAAGGGTTGCCACAGGACTGAAAGCAACTAAACAGATTCATAGGTGTAGTAGGGGCCAGAGTTGGGATTTGAACCCTGCTCCTTTGGTCCCCAATCCAGAAGATTTTTCCCAGTGTCATACTGCCTCTGTCATATTCCTATTAACTCTATGTCCTTCATCAGACTAAACTGAAGACCATTCCAGAGCATTTCCCACATCTCCCATTTCTAAAAGAAAGAAATTCAAGTACAACAAACACTAACTAATTCAGAAACATCTGGGAAAGGAGTATATTCTGGTGATTTGATTAGGATAACAGCAATATGCAGAGAAACACAGACACAGACACAGAGAATAGGAGAGACAGAGACAGAGGCAGAGAGAGAGAAAGAGATGGAGAGAGAGACAGAGAGAGAGAGAGAGAGAAAAAGACAGAGAAAGAGACAGAGAGAGACAGAGAGAAAGAGAGAGAGGCAGACAGAAATAGAGAGAGAGATAGAAAGAGAGAGAGAGAGAGAAAGACCCTTAGTCTGTTCCTCTGTCCCCCTTAATTCCTACT